>NC_041367.1:15045144-15190144 GCF_900634415.1 Cottoperca gobio | reverse complement strand
ATAAAGTTCACTTGGACCTTTATAATATTTTAGGAAAGTTCATAGTGAGTCCTAGCATAAAGATATTGACTTCAATACATTACATGCTGTTTGAATACAGGATTACATTTATTTGGTGACAGCAGTAAGTACTCTATATATAGATATGATTGCGAATATAAACATACACATTCAAGCATAACTCAAATCTGCTTTGTTAGACAGGCAGCCTATGTAACTAACGCCCTCCTTCCTTAGCCATAACTCTTTCCATAAACACAGTGTGGCTCTCATCCCCCACAACTGGCCTCTCTGCAGCCCGGTGGGGGAAAAGGAAGTGCATAAGTGAGTAAAACTCATCAGGAACAGTTAAGACCCTCCACACATATTTATACCTGCACCACAGCTGTCTGTGTTGAAGTTAAACCCACACAAGGGGAGTTTACTTTTCTTCACCTGCTAAATGTTTTTCAGATCTTTCACAACTTTATGTATTCCTTTAATCCTAGTCTTATTTTTGTCGTATATTTGTATACCTGTTTTGATAACATCTATGTTTGTATATACTTGCTACGTTTCCACTGTTCCTCTATTACTTCATTATTGTTATGGTAGCTGGATTTGTGGTTTTAGCATATTTTTGGCACACAATGTGATAATGTTTGTATAGTTTTTGATTATTCATATAATAAATACATGTGCTTTGATGTTTGGGGTTGAGGAACAGTTATCAGTACGATTCTGGCCAGGGGTATGTTGAATGAGTCGTGGAGTATAACTGAGTACATTTACTCAATTATTGTACTTATATGTATAGTGTAATTATAATTCTGAGGTACTCATACTTTACTTGACTATTAGCATTGTATGCTACCATGTAGTTCCATTCCACTTTTTACTCCACTGTATCTATTTGACCAAATTAGTTACTAATAACCTATTCTGATCATTTAAGAAAAATACAAATCAACTAATAAATGATGATATAGAAATATAATGTATTATTTTGGGATTAATTCTACCCAACAGAATATAAGACATTTAAAAAGAACAGTCCACTTTACCAGCTGCACACACAATGCACACTATTTATACAATAACAGAATATACATTATTCTGTGGGCAGAATCAATATTTTAAGTATATTTTCATGCTTATACTTAGGCACTTTAACTTGTATCAGTATTTTTACACTGTAGTTTTACCAATTTTACAAGATATGAGTACTTCTTCCATCTTGGTGTATGTTATCAACCCCATCCCTCCCGTTATTTCCTGTTTTCTGTCAACTCTCTGCTCACTCTTTACTGTCAAATAAAAAGAAGCTACAGTGTTAATAGGACACGAGTCTGCCCCCTATATCCAGAAAGCATCATACAGAGGAAAGGCTACCGTATAAATACCACCACTAGATGGCAGCACAACCTCACGTGAAGAACAAGTGTTTCATACTGACGGATTCTGTTTTTCAGCTCAGTGACTCCCAGTTCTTCATCAAACCACTCGGGGGCATCGCTCTCCAAAAACCTCCAGGAAGACCCACCTCTCACAAAAAATAAAATGCAATGCAAAAGGACTGCAATTTATTTTATACAGTGATTCATAAACAGTCAAGTTCAACAGCTACACATGTGTATGTATGTGTCCAGAAATAGGAGAAAGAAGAAGAGAGAGAAAAAGACTTGGACTAATCAATAGGTCTAATGCTCCAAGTATGAAACTTGAAGCATGAAACATGAACCATATAATTTATCTACTTATATCACTCGAGTACAAGGCTCTCTGTTGCAAGACACAGAGCGATAGAGAGATAAATGTAACTTAATCCCATTTTGAGTGCTTCCTGGTTGCCTCACCATGGTTACTTTGTTTTAGTGTGAGAGCCTTTTGGTATCACAGAAACTTGTAATTACTCACAGCTTCAGGTTTTCAAAGAAACAGCTGCAAGGATGCCAGAGGTTTTATATTGTAGTAGTTGCTGTTGTTGTAACACTCAGGTTGAGCTGTTCAGTAAGTCTCCCAATATCGTGAGATGTGTTTGAGAATCTTTGTGCCTGGCTCAGCACTGAACCATATTGATCTCGGGGTGATTTTTCTTCCCCTGAGGGCCATTGAGAAACAGCTACTGTGGAAACTCTGTAAGTCTGCAAAAAGAGAAAATCTTCGGGTTAATTGATTTCCAGCCAGTGCATCGTAAATAGCCAAACAAAAATAGATTTGTCTTGGTCAGAGGGAGATTCAGTTTTCCTCTCTGGCAGTAGAATGGCACTTTTCCACTGGAGGTTGTAGAAAAATTATAAATTATATATATATATAAAAAAAATATTTTATATATATATATACATATAATTATTATATATATATAATTATTTATATATATATATATATATATATATATATATATATATATATATATTATAAAAATGCTTTAATTCTTTATTAACATAAATTAAATAATAAAATGTGTTATGTCCATACTGTGTTCGTCACCCCCAATTTGTCATGTTTTAACTGCTATAGTAGTAGTATAGTAATAGTGAGAACTCTAATCATCCAAAATATTAATAATTGTAATACAGTAGAATATTTTTTTTTGATCAAGCACTATGTAAAGCTGACTTACTAGCTATAGTTTATTTATATTTACACAAAATCCACAATTACAAGGTGCTTAACAAAAAACAAATGTGCTGTAAAACAAGAAAAAACAAACAAGAAACATCAAATAAACATTGAAAAACGTACATAAGAAGAACAAATTAGTAATAAAGTACCACACATATATATGTTCACACATATTTATGCACACATGCAGTATAATATATAGAGAAACTTGTAGTAGGAAAGACACAGGTGTTTCTAGTAACATTAACGATTAAGCCCTCATTCATTTGATTAATAGCACCTGTGCTTTTGTGAAATGTCATAATGTTTTGTGTGAAAAAGGCCTATGATTTAAAGAAGAGAGAAAGGTGAAAGCATCGCTGTGATGAAACAACCTCACCCACAACTTCCTGTCATGTCTTGAGAAATCTCCAAAGATAAATGGTTCATACCTGGGGTTTAGCATCAGTTTCACTCTCCTACACGATGCATTCCTGGTCACTGACTGTTGCATAGAGAGACAGATCTCTGTCTGATAGAAGACAGCAGCACAAGGCCAAATATGTCACTGAGCTGGTCTGAGGAGTGCCACATATACTGCAAGGCTCCTTTAGGTGCTCCTTTGTTGAGATATTATATCCCTGAGAAAGAGCCAACTATTGTTTAATAAGCAACCATACTCACCTATCTTCCCTCCACCTAACTTCATTTAGAAAACTGCAAATTGTAGAGAAAAGGTTAAATTACACGAAGATTACTGTTTGTGGTGATATATCATTATTTCAGATTGATGATAATAGTGGAGGTATGTACTTCAGCACAACACAGAGCAGGCTTTGTCACAGCACAAAGCATTTATTATCCCCATCGTGGCAGAGAGGGGAAACAGTGCTCATGCAGCCCTCTTCCTGCCTATATCAGACAAAGGAAAGGTGCTTTATAATCACCAGGCGTCTGGATATAAGACTACGGTATCTGAAGTCCTCAAGACACTACACTAATCTCATCCGTCTCACTGTCTTCATTTCAGTTTTCACTTCAGTTAATTTGTTTCCTGACAATTTTGATATGGTACTTATCAAATTTAACAAAAGCAGTTTGTAACCTTAAAGTACTGAGTCACTTTTCAGAAAGGATATATTTTCTATATCATGTACAGTGCAAATATTTTCAAAATGTATTCTCTGTTATTCTTTGCTGATTTTCCATTAGTAATGTTAGCAATACCTGAGCTTTTCCTACTATCACAAGTCAAACTGTTGCAAAAACGTACAGTATTAGGTCTACAGTACAGTAACTACAGTGTTAAAATAAAGTGTTTTCATACTACTGTCCATACTGATTATATTGTGTATACTCCATTTCATCATTGCCATGCCTGTACATATTGTATACCTGCACCAATGATTTTGCCTACTGCAACTGCTGCATATGTTAATAATGTTCACACTGTTTATAGCTTAGTATATACATATCTAAACATTACTGTTTATTTTACTTGTTCTATTTATTCTAGTATGCTACACTGCAAACTGTGGTATATTTATGTCTAGAATTTGCTTTTTCCAGTATGGTTGGCTTGCTCTCTTTTTGTGTCTCTAAAATGTCTTTGTCTGTGATTTAAAACATGCATTATGCCACTGTATGTGCCCCCAACAGTAGTCATTATTGTAACTTCGGTGAGCTTCATTCAGTGTGGCAAGTATTTTGCAGTAGAGTTTGCCCCTTCGCCTCTTTTGTCCCTCGTCGCTTGCTGTAGTGGGGACGGGTTGCCTGGAGACGGCGGAAACGTTTCTGAGCAGCGATGGAGAAGTATGAGAAAATCAAAGTTGTCGGAAGAGGAGCTTTCGGGTAAACTCTCTGAGTTTATTTACACTTTGTAGCTGTTTTATGTTACACACGTCTCTTATTCCAACTGTATGTGAGAAAGTACGGTGTTGTCAGGCGTGAATTCAGAAAGCTAGAACTCTGTTTTTCCCCCAAAATGTAACGGGATCCGTCAAATGTGCACCGAAAAAAGAAAGAAAGAGGTTATTTAAAAAGCTAGCAGTGTGAGTAATCCTAATGCCAAAGCCACTCTTGGTTTCTCATTGTTAAGCAAACTTTGTAGGTTTGTAAATTAGGCCTACAGTTAGTGGGGGCTAGCTTGTTAACTTATTTAGGTGGTTAGTGGTTACTGAGTTATAGCATTCACGTCACTTTAAATAAAGTGGATATACTTCACATTTGAAAGACACAGTTGTTATTTAAAGATAGAGAGTTGATGGAAAAGTTACACTAAACAATATAGCCTACTGTAACGTAACTAGATTAATCTTAAACATTATCAGACTACTCTGCTCATTTTCCAATGTATTAAAACGCTAACATATTAATATATATTCAGCAGAGGTATATTCCACCAGGTAGTGTACTGTACATTGGTAATTTACTTAAGTATTTCCACTTTGTCACACCATTTACAACATTAAAGTGCAGTACAGTCCAGCAGTTCTGTATTAATTGTAGTGTATAAAACATTTTTGGAAAAATAGGTATCCATAAGTAAAGAACACAAGTTCTTTTACACCCGTTATTTACTGTCGTACTCATCAACTTTTATTAAAACTACTGCCAATGCTCAATAAAACTATCAAAACTACCAATTTGTACATGGAACAAAATATATGTCTAACTTATCTTCATTTTCCTCCGCTGTCAGGATTGTTCACCTGTGCCGTAGGCGTGGTGACGGGGCCTTTGTCATCCTGAAGGAGATCCCAGTGGAGCAGATGTCCCGGGACGAACGCCTGTCTGCTCAGAATGAGTGTCAAGTCCTGAAACTGCTCAACCATCCAAATATTATAGAGTACTATGAGAATTTCCTGGAAGACAAAGCCCTCATGATAGCTATGGAGTATGCACCAGGTAAGCTTACTGTAATATCTTATTACATGATCCCCCTTTTGTTCATTGTCTAATGGTTCACTTCTCCCATGGTTTAGTGCTGTAGGGCCCCATACCTTTTCTTGTTCCCATGATGTCAAGATCTAGTATCAGTCTGTGTGGTGGTGTTTTGAGGGACAATGTAAACCGGTTACTTTAATGTTATATTATAAGGTGTAATGTAAAAAAGACCCAGATCCTTAGACGAGGCCCTTTTAGCTGTTCTCGTGTTTAGATTAAAAACCAAACCTTTGCTGTCATGGCGCCTAAAGGTTTGGATAATCTTTCTGAATTAAACTAAATTTCTAAATTCAAATTGTTGCAAATTAAAGCTTGTTAAATCCATTGCTTATTGGCTTTGATATCATCATCTCACTGCTGTTCACTCAATCCAGTAACATGATCAATTTCTAAGTGATTGCAGTTTTAATGAACAGAAGTCATCTTTATTGTTTATTCTCTTATTGCCGATGTTTTCTTCATGCAGGTGGAACCCTGGCTGATTACATACAGAAGCGCTGCAACTCTCTGTTGGACGAGGACACCATCCTTCACTTCTTTGTGCAGATCTTACTTGCTCTGTACCACGTCCACAACAAGCTGATCTTGCACAGAGACCTTAAGACACAAAATATTCTTCTTGACAAGCACCAGATGATCGTCAAAATCGGTGATTTTGGCATCTCCAAAATTCTTGTCAGCAAGAGCAAAGCTTACACTGTGAGGAACTGTAATTACTTCAGCAACATACATATCCTGTTATGTTGAATCCTTACATGTGCTAGCACAAATACATTTCTTTCACTTTTCAGGTAGTCGGGACCCCATGCTACATCTCCCCAGAGTTGTGTGAGGGAAAGCCGTATAACCAGAAGAGTGACATCTGGGCTTTGGGTTGTGTGCTCTATGAGCTAGCGAGCCTTAAGAGAGCCTTTGAGGCTGCTGTACGAAAAGCATTTTATTTATTTAGTTATTCAAGTTATACTACATTAGCTTTCAAAGTATATTCACTTCCTGGGATTTTTATGTCATTTTTTTAATACTTCTTTCAGAATCTACCCGCCCTTGTTCTGAAGATCATGAGCGGAACATTTGCTCCAATTTCAGACCGGTACAGCCCAGAACTCCGACAGCTCATCCTCAATATGCTCAATCTGGATCCATCCAAACGGCCTCAACTCAATGAAATTATGGCTCTTCCCGTATGCATCAGGCCCCTGCTTAATCTCTACACGGATATAGGCAATGTCAAAATGCGCAGGTACTGCTTTAATGCATGACTAATGACTACACAGACATTTTAACGCACATGATTTTAGGCTAAGATTTTCTTACACGTTGTGTTCTTTCTTCCATGTTCCAGGATTGAAAAACCACTGTCTAATATGCAAACTGGTCCTCACGGTAGACCAGGAGGGAGAGTTCCTACCAACAGGTCCAGAGGTCAGACACATAAAACCATTATTTGACAACAGAACTAGCTTTATTGGGTTGATCATAATACTTAAGTTACACATTTGATTGTTATTTCTTACAGATGGGTCAGTGGGTTTTGGATCAGGGAAGGTGCATTCCCTCCCGCTGTCGTCGGTGTACACGTGGGGAAGTGGAATCTCAGCGCCTCTCCGCCTGCCGATGCTCAACACAGAGGTGCTTCAAGTGTCTCTGGGACGCACTCAGAAGATGGGGGTGACCAAGTCTGGCCGTCTGATTACATGGGAGGTCTGTGCAAACCAATAACATTCTTTTGACTTGCTTACAAAGCTGCTCTTATAATGTCCTGAAGTAACGCATTTTAGAGGAAGAATCCTCCCTGACCCACTGTGACCCACTGACCCACTGTGACCAACAGCTACTCTGCACTCCTGGGTCAACCTGTTGATGTACGATGTATTTTTTCTCACTCTTACAGATGACTAGCCAAACACAGTTTAGCGTTTTTCAATTGTAATTAGTTGTTTTTGTTTTCTATCAAAAATATCAATGGTACAAATGTGGTTTTGGAGTCAAGCCCCTCAGAGAGCTTCTTTGTAGACTCAACGGTAACATTAGAGGTAAATACAGTGTTGAAGAGGCAGAGATAGCAAATTCTACACAAGCAGTTGCTTTAGTGCAAACTGTCACTACCAATCTGCTGAAGACAACATGTTTTAGGATTGGATTTCCTCAAGTTAAATGAAGGTTTGCTGGGAAATATGAGTACCTAATAATAAAAGAACTGCTGGAAGGCATTGAACATCACATATTGATGGTTTTCTGTTGGTGTATCAAAGGGTTGATTCTTCCTTTCAAATGTTTTGCTGCTTATGTTTTCCAGGAAAGAGCAACATCCTCGCTCTTTTGGCCCCATTAAGTCTAATAATCCTTTGTTGTCACAGGCTCCATCAGTGGGGTCTGGTGAGGCCGGTCTGCCCGGTGTGGTGGAGCAGATGCAGCCTCAGTTCATTTCACGTTTCCTTGAGGGTCAGTCTGGTGTCACCATCAAGTCTGTGTCCTGTGGCGATCTTTTTACCACCTGCATGACAGGTTGGTGTTCTGCTTTTCATAACCATCAGAGACATCACACCCGTTCCCAGTCGGTTTAGCAGGGAGCTTTGTTAAAGGAAATCAATGGTTATTCTCTTTAGGAGGCTGTTGTCAGTCTGCCCAGTATTGCAAAGCAGATAACACAGGATTAAAGACCCTTCCTCTCAGCTCAGTGGCCTCTCTTTCATCACTTTGCACTGTAGTGACACAGATTAGCGTTTCCTAGATGAGGATTAGAAGCATTGTGTTGGTCTAAATAAGAACACACCTCCACTCATCAACTAGTGTCTTTAATCCCTTCTTTTTATTTTCAATTTGCAGACAGGGGCATTGTCATGACATTTGGAAGTGGGAGCAATGGCTGTCTAGGACACGGTAACTTCAATGATGTAACACAGGTACGTGTCCATCATTCATAGGAAAATATGCTCATATTATATTATATGTATGTATGTATGTATGTATGTATGTATGACTCAGTCGCCAGTTTATTAAATACACTAAACTAAAACTAATGCAGTCTACTACAATAAATTACACTGGTGTTTCTAATATTGTGTTCACCTTATTTATATAAATCAGGCTACATATTAGACAGACCTCTCAGTATATTGCAATACAGTTAAACAGCACCACCAACTATATCATCCAAATCTTAAAGTTGAATCAACGCCTATCTTAAAAGGGTTTTAACAAAAACTGAACATTATAACCTTCATATGGTTAATAATGACTGTTGTATTACACTAATAGATTTGTTTGAGCTTGTGTACCTAATAAACCGACAACTGAGTGTATATCACTATGTAAACACATCTAGTCCGTACTTGTGATTCAAAGTCACATCTGAATCCCATTCAATTCAAAGCATCAACACCTGTGTTATTCCCATACAATGCACATTAATACTGTACGTGCATGTGTCTTACAAAGTTGTGGATGTTTGCTTCATACTGTATGTGCTTATGAAGAAGATGACTCTACTAAATATTGTTAAAGTGCTATCATGTGCATTTCCTGTCAAAACAATACGAGGAAATTCTAAAAAAAGAATGGGAGAGAGAGAATAATTGCAACAAAGATCCCTGACTTGAATCGAATGTTGCAGTTGTATTGTATACCTGGGTATACCTAGACTGGGCAACTATAGATCTGTAATTTAAACATGACAATGACGACATTCTCTCTGTTTTTGTACTCAGCCCAAGATAGTTGAAGCACTCCTCGGCTACGAGCTGGTTCAGGTGTCGTGTGGTGCTTCCCACGTACTCGCTGTGACCAATGAGAGAGAAGTCTTTGCCTGGGGAAGAGGAGACAACGGTATATAGTAAATTAACCGGTTGTTTTAAAATCTATCTTAGTATCCATCTTTTGGTGTTTGATTGTACTGATTTATGACAGCATTATCTCAGCACACAGCCTGATTGTTCGCTCTCTGTTCCTCTGTCTGGAAGGTCGCCTTGGGCTAGGCACCCAAGACACCCACAACGCTCCACAGCAGGTGTGTTTACCTGTGGAATTTGAAGCCCAGAGAGTGATGTGTGGAGTCGACTGCTCCATGATTAGCAGCACCCAGCACAGCATTGTGGCCTGTGGAAGCAACAGGTAATTACTCTATATTTTTCTGGCCTAAACTATGACCATTAGCCTCAATAAACATGTCAGTGACTGACATGAGCTAATGATCAGCGGTGAAACATCTCATTTTGCATTTAATGAGAAGACATAGCCACTGTATGAATATATATAAATGTATGCCAACTTGTTTGTGTGCATGGGGTGATGATAGATTAAAAGATACGAACCACAGAGATACTTTCCTGGTGCACAACCTGTGAGACAGCATTCTCCTAAAATGACAAACACTTTGCTGTCATTGTTAATGACATCTCTGTCAGAGAGCTTTTGGATATTGATCCGTGTTTGAGTGGTTGTTCAGGTACATGCGACTCAGCAGCTACATGCGGCAGATGAGGAAACAGGAATAAACACTATTAGTGGGTTTTGTGATAAACATGCATTCTGTATTAAAGGAGTGGTTTAAAAGAATATATTGAATGCAGTTTTCTCTATTCCTCTCTCTGTTCAAGTACCTTGATTGTGTTATGGTCAGGTTCAACAAGCTTGGGCTGGATAACATAACAGCTGGAGAGGAATCAAATCCCTCGAATCAGGTGGAAGAAGTCAATTCTTACACTCCTATCCAATCAGCCCCACTCAACAGCGAGAAGATTGTTCACATTGACATTGGGACAGCACATTCTGTTGCTGTTACAGGTAAAATATTCCAAGTATAAATCTATCAAATGACATTTTTGAATCAGACTTTGGAATAATACATCTCTGAGTGATTGCCTCTGTAATAATATATATATATATATATATATAAAAGAGAAGATCACTGTTTCATTTAGCGCTAGCCAAACTAGTTTTCTAGGTTCTCGCACCAGCAGATTGAGTGAAACACTGCTTTGAAAGATCCCAGCATGTTCAACATCTTCAGTAAAGTTAAAGTGCTAAAAATAAATTAAAATGTCCATCCATCCATCGTCTACCGCTTATCCGGGATCGGGTCGCGGGGGCAGCAGCTCCAGTAAGGAACCCCAATCTTCCCTTCTCCGGGCCACATCCTCCAGCTCCGACTGGGGGATCCTGAGGCGTTCCCAGGCCAGTGAGGAGATATAATCTCTCCACCGAGTCCTGGGTCTTCCCCGGGGTCTCCTCCCAGCTGGACGTGCCTGGAACACCTCCCTAGGGAGGTACCCAGGTGGCATCCTTACTAGATGCCCGAACCACCTCAACTGGCTCCTTTCAACGTAAAGGAGCAGCGGCTCTACTCCGAGTCTCTCACGGATGGTTGAGCTTCTCACCCTATCTCTAAGGGAGACGCCAGCCACCCGTCTGAGAAAACCCATTTCGGCCGCTTGTACCCGTGATCTCGTTCTTTCGGTCATGACCCAGCCTTCATGACCATAGGTGAGGGTAGGAACGAAGATCGACCGGTATATTGAGAGCTTTGCCTTCTGGCTCAGCTGCGGTAAAGTGACTGTAATACCGCCCCCGCTGCTTCGATTCTCCGGCCAATCTCTCGCTCCATTGTCCCCTCACTCGCGAACAAGACCCCGAGGTACTTGAACTCCTTCACTTGGGGTAATGGCTCATTCCCTACCCGGAGTAGGCAATCCACCGGTTTCCTGCTGAGAGCCATGGCCTCAGATTTGGAGGTGCTGATCCTCATCCCAATCGCTGCACACTCGGCTGCGAACCGATCCAGTGACTGTTGAAGGTCACAGACCGATGATGCCATAAGGACCACATCGTCTGCAAAGAGCAGCGATGAGATCCTCAGGTCACCGAACTGCAACCCCTCTCCTCCACGACTACGCCTTGATATCCTATCCATGAAAATCACAAACAGGATTGGTGATAAAGCGCAGCCCTGGCGGAGGCCAACATTCACTGGAAATGAGTCCGACTTACTGCCGAGTATCCGGACACAACTCTCGCTTTGGGCGTACAGGGATTGGATGGCCCTCAAAAGTGACCCCCTCACCCCATATTCCCGCAGCACCTCCCACAGTATCACCCGGGGGACCCGGTCATACGCCTTCTCCAGATCCACAAAACACATGTAGACCGGATGGGCGTACTCCCAGGCCCCTTCCAGGATCCTTGCAAGAGTAAAGAGTTGGTCTGTTGTTCCACGACCAGGACGGAATCCGCATTGTTCCTCTTCAATCAGAGGTTCAACTACCGGCCGAACCCTCCTTTCCAGTACCTTGGAGTAGACTTTACCAGGGAGGCTGAGAAGTGTGATACCCCTGTAGTTGGCACACACTCTCTGGTCCCCCTTTTTAAATAGGGGAACCACCACCCCGGTCTGCCAACCTCAGTGACTTCCATCAGGGAAATTGACGATGATCCCCCATCAGCTTCCAGCTCTGCCTCAACCATAGAGGGCTTGTTAGTCGGATTCAGGAGTTCCTCAAAGTGCTCCTTCCAGCGGCCGATAACCTTCTCAGTTGAAGTCAGCAGGGTTCCACCCTTGCTGTACACAGCTTGAGTTAAAGATCCCCAGGACAGGGGCTTCCTCCAGACGTTCCCAGTTCACCCGCACTACCCGTTTGGGTTTACCAGGTCTGTCCAGAGTCTTCCCCCACCCCTTGATCCAACTCACCACCAGATGGTGATCAGTCGACAGCTCCGCCCCTCTCTTCACCCGAGTGTCCAAAACATGCGGCCTCAGATCAGATGATACGATTACGAAATCGATCATTGACCTTTGGCCTAGTGTGCTCTGGTACCACGTGCACTTATGAGCATCCTTATGTTCAAACATGGTGTTTGTTATGGCCATTCCGTGACTAGCACAGAAGTCCAACAACAAACGACCGTTCGGGTTTAGATCAGGGAGGCCCTTCCTCCCAATCACGCCTCTCCAGGTGTCTCCATCGTTTCCCACGTGTGCGTTGAAGTCTCCCAGCAAGACTACGGAGTCCCCTACTGGAGCCCCCTTCAGGGCTCCATTCAGGGTCTCCAAGAAGGCCGAATACTCAGAACTGCGGTTTGGGGCATAGGCACAAACAACAGTCAGAGTTTTCCCCCCCATAACCCGAAGGCGTAGGGAGGCGACCCTCTCGTCCACCGGGATAAACTCCAACGTAGCGGCGCTCAGCCGGGGGCTAGTGAGTATCCCCACCCCGGCCCGACGCCTCACACCTTGGGCAACTCCGGAGAAGAATAGAGTCCAACCCCTATCCAGGAGTACGGTTCCAGAGCCAAGACTGTGCGTGGAGGTAAGCCCCACCAGATCCAACTGGTAGCGATCCACCTCCCGCACTAGTTCCGGCTCCTTCCCCCACAGAGAGGTGACGTTCCACGTCCCCAGAGCCAGCCTCTGCTGCCCGGGTCTGGTCCGTCGAGGTCCCTGACCATCACTGCCACCCGTGTGACAGCGCACCCGACCCCAGCGTTTTTTCCCATGAGTGGTGGGCCCACAGGATGGATGGATGGATGGGAGGCACCATGTAGCTTCTTCGGCCTGCGCTGTCGGGCCCTCCCTCTGGGCCTGGCTCCAGACGGGGGCCCCGGGCTTCCTCCGGGCAGGGTCTCTCCTTTCCTTTCCCTTTCTTTCATGAAGTCGTTTTTGAACCATTCTTAGTCTGGCGCCTGACCTGAGACCAATTTGCCTTGGGAGACCCTACCAGGAGCACTAGGCTCCAGACAACACAGCTCTCAGGTTTTTTTTTCTTCCACCCACATTTTTCAGAAAGAGGTCAGTGTTTTACATTTGGCAGCAACCAGCATGGTCAGATGGGCTGTAGTTCCCGTCGTAGCAGCCGTGTTCCCTACCCGGTGCCCGGGCTGCAGGGCATCAGCATGGCTGCCTGTGGAGACGCTTTCACCTTGGCTATCGGATCTGGTGAGTATAAGTAACTAAATGTGATATTTTGACTGTCTCGGTTTTTAAAGGCCTTCACCTTCACCTTCACAGGTTGAAGGCTGTGGCATATGCGAGGTCACAGGATTACTTAAACTAATAAGAACATTACAAGTGTCATTTATCCTGCAATACCAGGTGCAACAAAGCTAACACGAGAGTCATGGAGATATATATCAAGCACACAGACCATAAGCTGCACTCAGACTAAAATACACCTGTCGAAATGTGCTCGCATGGTGCGGTAGAAATCGAGGCGACAGTAAATATTGTAGGTTGTTGAAGAAATGTGTTTTCTTATCACTGCTGCATACTGGGACTGATTTGGAAACTCTTTTTGTTGATGGATTCAAGAAAACCCTGATGTCTGAAACTAAACAATCTTAACTTAAAAGCCTTTCATACAGGAGCTATGTATATTGTCTGGTCATTTTACCCAGAAGACAAATAATAGGCACACACATAAGTTATTTTGCATTAAAATGGTTGCTGTTCTGCAGCTGATTTGGGATTGCAGAGTTTCCAACAAGCACTTGTGCACAAAAGAAAGCATTAAAGAAAAGGGAGAAACTCTTTCCCTCATTGTTAATCCCTCACTTAAAAAAATATATGAATGAGTAGGAGTTGCACAAGTAAACAGAACAGGATTCATCTCAGCTCTGAGCGGCTTTGGAGGAAAAGAGGAGGATTTTAATGAGAGTCACCCAGTTTCAAACAGTCCCTGTGAGCAACTGTGTGACCACACAGTGTAGCTTTAACTTAAAAACAGCTGATTAAATGTTCACTGTAATGGATTTTGTTACTCAAACAAGTTTCAAGTTTCTGCAAGTTTATTTTCATGTCAAACTGAAATTAACTGAAAGTTTAATGGTTACACGGAACATATTGTATGGTTTGGAAAAATGGTTAGCAGTAATGTAAACTATACAGCGTTTTTAACTAATGGGCTGAACATAGAAAACTATCGGTCTGGTTCTTTAATCACATGCGTTAAGAGATGTGTGTGTGTGTGTGTGTGTGTGTGTGTGTGTGTGTGTGTGTGTGTGTGTGTGTGTGTGTGTGTGTGTGTGTGTGTGTGTGTGTGTGTGTGTGTGTGTGTGTGTGTTGATGGTAAAAGGGTAAAATGTCATATTGTGCCAGCGATTGGCTCCCCGAGGAGAAAGCCAGCAGTGCCCACCAGGCCTGTAGGTTTTTCTTTGTAAAGGGAAATCTTTGTTCCGCTTTAACAAAAGCTTATGCTGCCACCGTAGGAGAGGCAGATTTATGTGGATTAATGCATCCTGAGAAACGGTGACCAGCTCCTTCTCCTCCTGCTCTCCACAGATGGGGAGGTGTACACCTGGGGGAAGGGGGCCCGCGGCCGCCTCGGAAGAAAAGAGGAGGATTCTGGGATACCGAAGGCGGTGCAGCTCGACGAAAGTCACCCTTTCACGGTGACATCAGTGGCTTGTTGTCATGGCAACACTCTGCTGGCAGTGAAACGTAATATTTCGCTTATTAGCCTTTGTTAACAAACACTGAGATGTTGGGATGGTGGTGAAATGTAACTGAGAGAGTGCTAATCCCCAGATGAAAGACAGGTTGAATTTGAGACAAGCCTCTCTTGATAACGTCGACAGAGATGCGTGTTTATGAAGAATTGTGAAAGGACTCATTTGTAAGTTTTAAAGCTCTAAGGCTAAAGACATGAGTATAGCCCTGTGCGATACAGGCATTAAGTCTTTAAGCATCTCCAGTCCCAGGCACTTTGTTTACATTAACATACTAGTTCCTTTCAGCTACACTTGATCAGAGCCTTTCTATCTGCATGCTAAAAGTAATAACTCAGCCCAATGTTGCAATGTGGCTATTGATTGGTATTAATGACATGCACATAGATTTCTTACTGAGAGGACTAGAAAACAGCAATTTGTCCCTGTCTGTCTCAACAGTGACGGTGCAAAAGCCACAGATTGTAATAAAAACTGAACTGAAGGTGGGATTAAGTCCCTCTACACTCCAAATTGAAAATAGCTGCAGATTTAGAGAAGATTAAACTGCACCACAGTTTAATAAGTAACAGAGATGTTGGTAATCCTCGCTACAGGCTACACGGCTGCTGTTTAAATGTTTCGTTGACCATGTGACAAGGACGTAGAGACCAACATGGACTCACAGAGGTCATTAGCAGGGTCTCTGATACTGATTGATCGGACCAGAAACTGATATAAATACAGCTCATTAGAACAGGGTTGATGTATGTTTTCACGCATAGTATATACCTAAAGATTACAGGAACAAGCAACAGTATGTATATACCTTGATTGTATTAAAGAATTGAACACATACTATATCGGGAATGGACAGGGATTACAAGTTATATGTTTTGGGGGAACAAAGACACAATAGAAACCAAAAACTGTTTGATTCTCTTTCTACTATTTGACTTACTGAGTCCTCTGTGGGCGTGGCTTATTTAAAGCCTATTAACAAACCAACAAATTCATAGTTTGGTGGTGAAGCTGATTTGAGTCCAAAACAAATCTTGAAATCTGCCTTCTTGTATACCAGATATTTATTAAGTATGTTATCGGAAACTAAAACTCTTAGTTTATTATTATTATTATTATTATTATTATTATTATTATTATATTATTATTATTATTATTATTATTATTATTATTATTATTATTATTATTATTATTATTATTATTATTATTATTATATTATTTTCCCCCAAGGTGGCATCTTCAAATTCTATGTTTTCAGTCCAAAAGATATTCAGTTGATATTCAGTTGATATTCAGTTGATATTCAAAAGCACATCCTCCTTCTTTTTTGTCTTTTTGTTAAAAAATGACTGAAGTAGATGCCAACTCATTTTGTGTCAATCAACTAATCTATGAATCGACTAGTCTTTCAGCTCTTACTGATGTTTCACCCTTTGCCCTTCTTGCCTCTTGTTTCAGCTTTGCTTGAGGAACCTGTCCCTAGATGATTTTGTCCTAAAAACGAACCCACACCCACTCAGCGGTTGTCCTGAAGCCCAGCCGTGGCATGAGGTGAAGCTTCCTCTGAATATAACTCCTCCCAGAGGCCCATCTGTGCTGCATTTGAAAGATTCCCTTTCACACTGCAGCTGCGGCCTCAGATTCTCACTTGGTCTTCCTCTCTATCCAGTTTTTTCTCTCTCCTGTTTGTTTCATTCGGCGGTTTGATATCATGCAGCAGGGCACAAAGAAATGCTCAAAATCTGTGTGTGTGTGTGTGTGTGTGTGTGTGTGTGTGTGTGTGTGTGTGTGTGTGTGTGTGTGTGTGTTTTGCAGCAGGTGTATCTCACAACAGGTTAGTTATAAGAATGTTGCAACACTGTTACTGAAGATGGATTACAGGAAGTCATTAGGCAGCTTTCATGTGGAGAGCTATTGTCCTCTCTCACGGGCAGAGTTAGCATGATAAAGGCCAGTAAAAGTCAAACTGGTTTGAGCTCCTTTAAGCCACTGATGAATAAGATTACACGATGCAAAGAAACGAGAAGAATGACAGCCACTTGAGTGTCATCAGTCGAATGAACCAAACACATTGACCTCAGTCACATCGTCAGCGCTCACATTGTGCTTTATTGGATTATTCCTCCAATACATTTGTAACTCAACAGCAGCGCTCAATCCAGATAACGACGAGTTGTTCAGGGTTCAACTGATCAACGTCTTTAAGACTTCATGTGTCCGAAATCACTCCCTCGTTCACTACTCTGCCGGTGGCTGTCGTTGGATACAAATTATTCACTTACTTTTTTCTTCATCTTTAACATCTATTAAAAGTGGCAGATTGCATTGTGGGATTGTTGGCAGAAAGTAGTGTAAGATAAGATAGAACTTTTATCATCCCGAGGGAAATAGTTGTGCAGCACAGAGTGCAATATAAAAATATTTAAAAAACATACAAATGCAAAAAATTCAAACAAGGTTAACAGTAAGGATCATACGCTGCTCATATCTGTGGACATCATGGTTTTTGTTCCATGGTAGGAGTCTTTGAGGGCACTACAGAGAGTGTAAATGTCACTCTTAGACACTTTGGATGCTCACAGAAAATGGTGGACAGTAAATAAGGAGTGATTTCAGACACAACCTTTGTTCTTTGTGGAATATTTGTTGTTGTAACTCATGGAAATGTGCTTTATATTTCAAATGAGATGGTATATACTGTGTAACCTGTATTTATAAGATGACCTAAGACTGTTGAGTAAAGAAAACTGCCAAAGTGTTGGAAGAAATACTCAGATCTTAAAAGTGGCAATACCACAGTCTATAAATACTGTGTTACAAATCCTTCTTTTCATATTTTACCTAAGTAAAAGTACATAAGTGTTTTCATCAAAATATTAAATAAATTACTCATTATGTTGAATGATAAGATGACAATATTTTATATTTGGATTATAATAAGTCATGCATTAATAAATGTGTAAGCAAGAACTATTTGCAGGGTGTTTTTATATTTACATTTTGTAGCGTTAAAGCTGTTATTGTCACGATAAAACACCGAAAGAAGAAAAGATCCTCACATGTGTCGGTCGGTTTCTGCATCTGAGATATCATTCTGAACAGCATGAGACATGCAACCCGTGACTAATCTTATGTTTTATTTGAGAAGATGGTTCGTTTCAAAATGAATAGTACTAAGTCAAGTTTAAACATTTCAGATAATGTAATGTTTCTCATGGCTGCCAATGCATGTCTGGACACAAACAATGAAACATCCTTATTATGACTGGGCGGATGACTTTAAAATAAAACGTGTTATACATCATCATCTTAAAATAATGAACTAACCTACAGTGTAAAGCTGTATCTCTGTGACAGTCTGATTACCTTTATTCTTCCTGCACAGTCCTCCTCATTCTCACGTGCGTCAAAAGGTTATGATTAACTATTATTACAATATAATACATTTATACTGTATATTAATATGCTGTTTTTTTCTCCCAGTGTTATTTATTAAGATTCTAATGAGAAATCACCTATTTGTCGAAATGTAATTAGGTTTTTGAAGTAATTATGCCTTATTTAAGAAGTGTTGACACCTTTTGTGAGGACATGGATCGTCGACATTGTTGTCTTGTATGATGATGTAATGATGATGTAATCCAGGGGCAATACCGCAGGTGAAGAATGATCTAAATATGTGGATGTGCTCTTTTTTTTCTACTGTTATAAAATCATGTACAGTTTTTTTTATGAGTGTAACAATGTAAGCCAGGTTCTATTTTTATCATGTATAAAAGCAACATTTTAACCTAAAATGCATAGAATAACCCCCAATATTATTCATTGTGTGTGTCTGCTCCACCACCAGAGGGCACTTGTCGCCTGTGACTGTGCTGTAGGCTTCTATATTAGGTCAATTGGACATTAAAATGTTTTAATATTAATTTGACTTAAATATTAACAACAAAACCCTCCTTCACTTCTGACTTTACTAATAATGGCTATACATATTTAATATTTCCAAAGCCAGGACCAGTGTGTGTGTTCACTTCTTAAGGTATATATCTGACAAAAATAAATACATATTAAAAACATGTGAATGGAAAACAAACAATGTATGTGATTAGCAGCCACACAAAAGCTCCTATTAAAGCTCCATGAAGAGAGATAAGAGGGATAAAATGGTGTGAACAGAGTGTCTCAGCTTCTTGACTCCTCCTGCGTGGAGGAGGAGGCGGGCCTCGGTGCACCTAAACAGACGGAGGGGTTATGCATTGTGCTCAGTCTGCTGTCAGTACTGCATCCACTGAGGAGGAGGAGAGGGCCACACATTAACCCTGAGCTGTAAACGTGCACGGAGAGGGCTATCAGGACGAATCTGTGATCGTTTCTGCAGCGTTTCCTGGACGCTTGTGTTGCTCTTTTGTTGCCATCAGTCGCCGGGCTGCAGGAGGAAAAACCGGGGAGGACTCGCCTCCTTAAAAGCCCGATCGCTCGGTGGCGGAAGGGACGTGATATGAACCCCTCATCGGCTTAAACGGCAGTGCAGCTAAATAGCCCCGTTTTCAGGGGGAGGGGGGAGTTAACGGAGGATCAAAAGAGGACATTTATACCTTTTTAACCTGCAGCTGAAGGCCGAGAAATAGCCACGGAACCTGTAGCGATGCCCGGGTTTGATTACAAGTTTCTGGAAAAGCCAAAGAGACGGTTCCAGTGTCCGCTCTGCAGCAAGGCGATGCGGGAGCCGGTCCAAGTGTCTACCTGTGGACATCGGTTCTGTGACACCTGTCTGCAAGAATTTCTAAGGTACGGTGTGTTGTGTTTGTGAGAGACCCACCTCTCTGCACGCGATACTGGAGACTACAGCACAGCTTTGTCTAGTTTCGGTCGAGCAACAGTAAATAAAGGATGTGTAGGTGTGTCCTGCTCACCTTTCCTCAGCAGGGTTTTACGTTTTAATATTTCATATGCTATTTGCACATTGATTACAGTACGTGGGGCCTGGTAAACAGCAAATGCATTGAACTCCCCTCCTTTTTTGGTTGCGGGTCTGCTCTGCACTGATTTAATGCATTTATGAGCCACTGTGTCAACATAAGAACATGACTGAGCAGCTTTTTGTTTTGGATCAGTCATGCAGGTGCTTTTGTAGGGCAGGTAGAGGATTTTGTCATTGTTCTGCTCAAAGGAGGGTTTTTTTTATTTTTGTGTCGTTAGCCTACATCATCCAGTGAGTGGGTCAAAAAAACGAGGCTTACAATGATACAAATAATTTTTTAGTGTGCATGTTTTTAGCAGATTTGATATTTTCCCCGTGTTCAATATTTTGGGTGAAGTCTTTTTGCATGTTGGGGTGTTTGTGTCCCGAAGAGGGCCCCTGCCTCCCCATCCTGTCTGTGTTTTTGCCCCCAGGGTGGCTGAGACTGTGTGTGTGTGCGCGCGTGCGCGTGCGTGTGTGTTGGGGAGTCTGCCCTGAGTCCAGGATTAGACAGATTCCTTCATTGGTGACAGTCAGGGGGCCACTAAGGGACCTTTCACTCTGAGGTCAGCAGTCTGACAGACACCCCCCACCTCCTAATCTCCTCATCATTGAAGCCTGTGTTAAGACTGGTAGAAAGGAAGTCTTTGTTTTAATTTAAGGTGGACTTCCCTGTACAAAAATTATCATTAAAAGGAAGCCAATAATATCAACCCACAATTTACTCGCAAATCACCAAAGATCTTTAGTTGCACAGTTGAATACTAGTTTGGTTCTTCAGGCGGATTCCTAAATATTCAGGAGGAAAACAGATTGTGTGTTTTGGGTGAAGTGGAAAGTGAGTCTTGTTTTTTTTGTGCAGTACAAACTGGGGCTGCAACTAATGATTTTTTTTTTTAAATGATCAATTGAGTATTATCTCGATTAATCGATATGTTATTTTGTTTCCCAGAGCCTAAGACGTCTTCAAACGTCTCGTTTTGTCTGACTTACTCAAAGTGTCCGATCATATAAAAGAGAGTGGAAAAAAACTGCAAATCAAATAACAAAGCTAATGTTTCATCTCTGGTACAAACTAAGAGGATTTGAGAGGGTACATACACTGCGATGGATGTTTTCTCACTATTTTCTGACATTTTATTGACTAAGGCAATAAAAGTCTGAGGATTTGATTGTGAAATGTATTTAAGTTAGCTTTCTTCTTCTGCATCTGTCTTATATGAGTTTATTGTTTCTTGTGCAAGTTGACAGGCGTGACACAATTATAAAAACTTTATTCTTTCATTCATATGTTGTGAATCAGAGTGTATATTCTTTATTCACTCACCATAGTGAGCAACCATACTGATGTTTTTTATTTTATTATTGAGTCATATCCCGCTGATATAGAAGAGCAGCTCTTGTGTTGAAGATGAACATCAATGTTGACATGTTGCGCGAATCATATCCGAGCTTCAGTGATGTGTTTGGAAAGATAAAGAGAGGAAGACAAAACAGAAACTAAGGGAGCTGTTTGCTCATTTCTGTTCAAGAAACTGTGTGGAGAAGTTAAAGCTCTCTAAAATAGTTAAATATCGAATTTTAATTGTTAAAGTCAGTGTTGCAGCTCATAAAAACACTTGTGTCTGTGTTTCTAGTGAGAACTCGATGTGATTGGTCTGCCGTTTTATTTCAATTTCTGTTATTAAATTATAACCAGCACTGAAAAAACCTCTTAAAACGTCTTCAGTTTTACTTGATGAAACTTGACGGCACCCTGAGGGAAACTCACAAGCAAATACAACTTATTTGTAAACAACTCTCTCTTCGAGAATAGACGAATAGACTATGAAATCTAATCGTGAAATATAAACTTTTTATGCTTCTTATGTGAGGAAAAACAGTCTGCTTAGTTGGCAGGAGGGAGGTGGAGATGTGAATGCACGAGGCGCTTTGTCGTGCACCTTGAGTCATCAGGAAGCCTCCTCATGCTTACTAGACAGCAGCAAATTGCATCTGGGTGAAAAGCAGAAACTCAGATGAACAAAAACAGCGAGGGAGGAAGAGTGTTCCCTGCTGATCAATGAGTTTGGCCCGGCGCTTTGTCTGCCTCATCCTGCCCGCCTCCGTCTTCGTCCTCCAGTTTACGTTCTTTTCATACTCCCACAGACTGACTGAATGTTACAAAAGTTTCCCGACTTGTGAAAGTTTTTCGTTGAGTAACTGTATGGTCGGGATGTCAGCGCAGATGTGAATAAATGATTCCTCCCAGTCTGACCTGCATAAAGATGCAACAGCTGGAGCAACATCTGTGAGATGGTACACCTTTATACAGTTATACACGGCACACATCTGCTATAAGTTCAACAATACAACTTTATAATAAAGCACCCTTCTTAAAGGCGTTATAGCTCGTAACTTATTGTATCACTATACATTGTTATAAATCATCTTTTTGAGTTGCCAGGTTTTGAAAACTCCCTTTGACTGGTGAGGTCGTTTGACCACTACAGACATTTATTTACAACTAATTAACACTTACAACTGTATATTTGATGATTACAACTTTTTATTAATGACTTATTACAAAATGGAAAGGAAAAACACAAGTCAATGAGATTTTTTACAACCTGGCAACTCAAACGCTGTTCTTATAATGGCTTATAACTTATTTATAAAGCATTTGTAAATGATTCATTACCCATTAATTAGGCCATTAGTTAAGTCTAAAGAAGTTGTTTCAGCTGTTCCTTTAAATAAGAGCTCCTGGTCCACTTCTCCATTAAAATAAAGCTTAAATAAACATTTAAATCAACCGTAAATAGTTTTTCCGCTGCTCTTTCGCCTTCATGAACTCTGACAAGCAGAAGCAAAGCTGCCTTGTCACCTCTTTAATTAACAAAGTATGCCAGTTGAGTCCACTTCCAGCTCTCTTGGCCGTCGAGCGCGCGCATCTTTTTGTGAGGAGAGTTCAAGTTTATTGAGACTGACAGACAGTAGTTAGCTAATGCTTTGCCTGTTGTGCAACTAGGTTGATCCTTTTGCTGTAATTATGGAAGGCTGTGTAACATCCAGTCTGGGCTTGCCAGCCGACTCTGCCCACTTTCACCCTGACAGCTGCCTCGGCGTCAGCGGAGCTCGCTGCCCTGTTGCAACACACAAGAATGCTACTGCATGGCATTTCATCAGTGTTAATCATCCTTTCACAACAAATAGTCCTCATATTACCTTATCGGCAACTCTTTACTTTAACTACACATATCAAGCATTTATAAACATAAACAAATAACACACTAGAATGTAGTTAATACACTGAAGCAGATATCATTGTTTATTTATGTATACCTGTATATCCACAATTATAAAATCTCCTATGAAGACATATTTTATATTATTACAACTGTGTTTTACTCTGTTCTCATTCTTTATCAGCTGTTTACACACCGGCCTCAACTTCCCAAGATGAGTTATAGTTAATACGTTTTTAATTAAGAGTCCAAATCATCAAGTCTGCCGTTATAAAGGTCAATAAGTCATTAATAAAGGTAATAATAATATGTAAAATAAGTCTTAGAAACACTTAATAATGTAGTTTTAAGCAGATATAAGGACATTTAAGTGATAATTAATGTACAGAGTTGTAATCAAGTCTGCAGTTATAACTGGTAATGAGTCATTAATAAAGGTTCTTATAATATAAAGTATGTCTTTATAAACACTATAATGTGACTATACGCAGATACAAGGACATTGTAAGTGTTTATTAAAGTATCTTCTCCTATGAAGACATGTTTTATATTATTAAACGCATGTATTACTATATTATCATTTATTATCTATTTATACACCAGCCTACAGTTCACCAGTTCTAAGTTATTTTTTAAAAGTTAGTTGTTGACTTTAATAAACACTTGTATCTGCTTACGACCACATTTTAGTGTGCTTATCAATGTTAAAGTCTTAGCCGATAAAAGGGTTAATCTTGCACTTTCACTTCAAAGGTTGTCAAAATAAATGCATGAATTGTTCTCCTTTCCCATGTGTCAGCGCCATGAAGTGCTGGTGTGTGTTCATAGGCATGTTAGCATGTGATGCTAATGGCCTGTGTTTCCGCGCCGGGAGGAATGTTTAAATACTTGACAGTCCTGGAGGCTGACCCAGCGCCGAGGGAGAGTCATGGGGTAAAAAGAACCCCAGCCCTGCAGCTTTAACACTCACCGCAATCAAAGGCCATGAGTCACATGCTTCAACAATTGAGTGCATGCTGACCCGGGCAGGCCTTTGTTTTAGCAACACTGCCTCTTTAATAAAGGAGAATTAACACTTAATGGTATGTAACACAGTTTTCTTCACTGTGTGGGGGCTAAGTAGCCCTCACACATGCCAGGCCTCATGGCTCATCAGTCCTGGGCGTACTGAGCCACAGTAATGCCATGCAATGTGACAGCGGTGTGTCTGTGGGGATGATGCAGTGCTGTGCCACGGCCTTGCCAGGGGTGTAATTGGTTTGTTCGGCTCGGGAGCTTCTTCTTCCACACAGTCGTCTAGAGCTGCAACTGCTGACTTACCCAGAGTCACGAGGAACTCCAAAGTGGGCTATGAGAATTTTTTCACAACTCGATTATTCACTGTCCAAAAGCCAGGGGAGTGTTTTTTTTTTTTTTTTCGTTTTTTTTGTGTGGAATGGGCCGTGATTCATTTTAACTTTGACACATCCGCTGTAGCACAGTTTCTCTCTCTCCTCATATAGGTGATCCTCACTCTCCCACGCTTTTATAGTCTGAGTGCCCTGATGCACAACCACCAACATTGTAACAGACGCTTTTACTCTTCTTTCAGCAGCAACTGTCTGTCTTATATCAATGTGTGGGCAGAGTTTAGTGGAAGAAACACCACTTCACGATGAGTGACCTCTTATGACGGGTTTATAAGGTCTATCTAATGGCTTTATTAATGGTTCATAAATCAATCAATCAGAGCTTAAACTAACGATTTCTTTCCCTCTCAACAAATCTGTTTCCAGTCTTCATGCTTAGCTGTAGCTTCATAATAACATACAGACATGAGAGTGGTGTCAATCTTCTCATCTAACTCTTGACAAGAAAGTAGTTACTCAAAATGTACAGAGCTTAAAAGTGTCCTGGTGGAGGATAAACACCTTTCACAACCTAGCAACCCGAAGGTTATTTAGATTAATAACTGATCTATAAAGCTTAAGAAGGTGATTTATTTACCATTAAAACACTTCATAAAGTGTGACTTGTTAGAAAGTAGTACCATAAAAATCAAATGCCAGATCTGAAAGGCGTTTGGCTCCGTCAACATGTGGTAATCGAGGTTATTTCTCTCCTTTTTAAACACACGATGAATCCACTTCTGTCCATTGTGCGTGCAGCCGTGCAGAGGGATGTATAGAGAGGCACTTTGGGCGTTTCTTAAAGGGCTAAATGGAGCTGTGTTGCATTTGTGCCCAATGTTGTGTGCAAGTCTGCCACTTGAGGCAGCTGGGGCTTTGTGTCTCAGTGGGTATCTGTATCTGAATGGGAGCAGTGCCATGGATGGCTGATGAATGACTGTGTGTTCATTACCCTCCCCGTCCCTCAGTTCCATCACAGAGACATTCACAGTCCCCCGCAGGTGTCCGAAGGCTGCGCAGGCATCCTGGGTCCAGATCCGGAGATTTGTTTTTGGTGTGGGGTACTCTGTTGTCCCATCCTGTCTTTGACGACAACGATGGTCAGTGAACTTCCACACACAGAGAGATGTTGTGTTTAGTTGAGTGAAAGCCCTCAGGCCTCCGCTCTGCACTTTGGGGTCTGTGAAGGCCTCTTAGAGCTGTGCACTGAGGCTGCTGTCAGCTGATGGACTTGGGGTGACAGAGCTGGAAACAGCCCAGTAAACTTTAACACATCAATGCATAGAAAGAGACACTCACTAGGAGAAGAGATACGGCCACATTTGTCTCGGAAAAGAACAGTCAGTACTCTGCCTAACTGCACCTACACCTCCATGATGTGCCGTACCTGTTAAGTGAAGAGACAAACATCAGTGAAGTTGTGCCGCCTACTCGTTTCTCTTATTGTAGCAACTGAATGTTCCGAAACATTACACGTCATCTCACTCATGGACTTTGAGACTAATGCTTATATGTCACTGATCTTTAAAGATTAACATGTATGTTTACGGCTGCTGCTCCAAACTTATTACTTCCCGAATTAGAAATAGAGTTCCTGAAGCAAAGGCATGTTTAAAACCTGGACTTTTTCAGTATAGGCATTTTGAACCACAGCTGCAGCTAACAGTTCTTTTCTTTACTCATTTATCTGCAAATAACTGTATTTTCTTAATAATTTTGTCTATAAAATGTTTTAAAATAGTTTATAAAATGACTATTATTCTTTTGTCGAATAAATTGTCTAAAATCCAAATGTAAAACAGAGAAAAGCAGCAAAGACTAGAAACCATTGACATATTTGCTTAAAATAATGACCAAAATGATTAATCTGTGATGAATAATGAGTTCAGGTTAGGGTTACATTTAGTGTCAGCTCAAGTATGAACAGTGATGCACATTGCACTCAAGCTGAAAAGGAAAGCCTGAGAATGATTTCCAAACAGACAACAGGAAATGACCCTAAATCACAGTATTTTATGGGTGTTAGGAAATGGATGTTGACATTGGAAAGCCAGCAATTACCCATGTTTAGAAAGGCTAGCAATACACAAATTAACTAAAACTGCAGTTTTTGGTTTAATGTACTCTCACTTTGCGTAAACTCCAGAGAAGGTAGACTATTACAGCTCTGATTCGCCTGTAAACTTCCCCACTACGGTTTGAAGTAATGAAAACAAACACCACAATAAGGATTGGCTTTTTTTAATCAAAGGACTATTGTGGCTTTCATGGAGAAAAAAGACATTTGCAGAGGAAACTTGCTTAACTTAATACCCCTACTCTTGTCATTTGAAGCATTTCCACAGAGCTCCGACACCCCAGAGACAGACAGACAAACAGACAGATGTAAGCCGGCCTGTTTCAGGATAAGGTCATTTTGCGGCGACTCTCTTGGGCGGAAGCTGAGAGGCTTTAGATATGCAGCTGTGACGATGACATCGCTGAGAGAAAGTGCCCTGACCATTTCACACAGCTGCAGAGGTCCAGAAAAGATGTTATTGTGAGACTCGTATTGTGACAGCTGTTCGAATGTAAAGAAACGGCAACGAGGCACTTGTGACTCTCAGAAGATGGAGGGGCATCTCATTGAGATGTTTTAGCCTCTCGTTGTGACGGGGTGCGGTTCACTTTCAAGTTTATTAGTGACACCCAGTTTGAGCATAATTCATCACTTTTTTGAAAGACCCCTGAAAGTAGCCGATTTTATTTGAATCCCGAGCAAAACCGCCTTGAGAGTTCAGCCAGCTGCAGCTTCGGACAGAAGTACATCCTAAATGCTGCGGCTGGTTCAAGAACTCATTGCCTCTAGTTGAGTTCTAGACGACCCGTGACTGTTTGTTCAAATCAAGTGACCTCACATGGTGTCTTTTCCCCGCTATGAGGTCGAAAACGTTGTAAAAGTTTAGACAAAAGGCAATTTGTGGTTTACAGAAAGTCTTAAAACCGTGACTCAACTTCCACACACCTGAATCATTTGCAGAGTGCAACTTAAAATGACTGCAATTACTAGTTTGACTGCGTGTTATATTTAGAGCTGAACTCATCGTCGCTGGTGGTCTGGTTGTTGGGTGGATCGGAAGTATAGCTTTGGTCTTTTGTTATCCGTCAAAATGAAGACTGTGGAAAGTGTACTCTTGCGAAGTATATTGATTAGAATCATATTAATATCCCAAAATCAAATGACACTTAATAAGCAGCAGCAGTGTGACTACAACTGCCTATAAGAGCCAGTTATAAACATGCCTCAACTTGCCCTCCTTTTTATAAGAGGTCCTTTAAAATGAATCTCCCAGCCTTTTGGGGCCAAACAAAGACAGAAAACATTCCAGCTATTCAGCGAAGCACCTTTCCCCTCACACAGCAAGCATGCTGGGACCAAGCCGCCAAACCCAGCCCTGCTGCTGCTGGACTGCAGCCAGTTGGCCCAGATATGAAAAGCATGGCTAGTGCTTACACGTGCCCGGGTATGCATGCTATGTGAAACAGCTTAGATAAAGGTATGTTTATCATAACACATACATGCTCTCTGCGAGCCCCTCCACGAGGTTTGTAGTCGGGGTGTTAAGCTGCAGATATTTCAAGGTATGAGACACATTTTTCAGTTTAAAACCATTTCAGTGCTCAATCTGGCTTCATCTGCGCTCTGCTCCCTACCGTACTAACTGACCCCCCCGCCCCCACCTCCAATCTGTTAGTCTTGTGCACAGGTCACTGAACCAGCTAGAGAGTCGACAGTGTGACAGCAACACACGTGTTCAAACTCCCACAGAAATTATTCCAGCAGGATGCTTTTTGTTTTTTCTGATTTGTTTCCAATGTTTGTGCATAACTAAAATTCCACAGCAGTTTACGAGTCAGACACCATTAGTTGATTTACCAGAAATTAGTTGGCAGTTGTTTTGATTATCAATTAACTATTTAAGTTTTTTTTAAGCATCATTCAGCTTCTGAATTGTGAGATTTTTCTTTGTCTTATGTCATAGTCACAGGATTTTGGACTGCTGTTCAGACAACCTTGGGCTTTTACATTTTTATTTTCTGACATTTTTTAGAGCAAATTATTAATTGGTTAATTGAGAAAATAACTTGCCGATTCTTTCATTTGAATAAAATAATTGTTTGTTGCAGCCATACCAACAGTTACTGCTCCCACTTACGTATATAGAAAATGAAATAAGGAAATGGCCGACGCAGCAAGTTCTTGAATTTGTTTCTCTTGAATTTGATTCAAACTGCTGGTTTTAACTGAAGGAATGTCATATTATTATTCATATACTCACACACATACTTAAAAGGAACTTGTACACCATTTACCATAGAACGGAAAGGTGCTTTAATGCAACTTTTTAGTTGTTTACGTGCACATGCATCACAAACAAACTGATCCTGCACTATTTCCTCTTTATCACTCATAACATGAGATGATGCTCTGACAGAGGTCTTATTTATATTAGGGAGTTTGTCTTAACTACCAGTCTGCCAAGTGACCGCTGCAGTGGTTGCTGAGCTGGCAGGACGGCATGTGAGGAATCTGAGTCTGAGGTCTGAAAGGAGAGCAGCTGGGAGCGAAGCAGAGAGCGCGGGGAAGTGGCCGACTCGAGGCACCTGTCCTCAGTGAAAGGCTCCTCTGTAGAGCTGAACAGGTGTCGGCAGAGCAGTTAAGCCCTTCACTTGAAGCGAACACACTCTTGAATTATAGTCATTTATCCACAGGGGCCCCGTCAACGTTAAGGTCATTGCCCAGTTGCCCCTCAGCCTTTCCGCTTCCTTCCTGCCAATTCTCTTCCACCTTCCTCTCATCAGCTGGGCTGTTTACTGCGGTGGTTCTTTAACCAAACAGCTCAATGACTCTGTCAAGTACACTAACCCCCTTGTGTTGTGTCTCGCAGCTCATTCTCACATATGTCAACACAGCGTTAATGCTCTGAACCCTTCTTCCTCCCTCTGCACAAGCCAACTATTGATCCCATGAAAGGGTCGCGCAGGAAGTCGCTCCGTCAGGTGCACGTCCAGATGGATCATTCAGTCAACTCGTTCAGGCTGGAGGAACTCTTTCTAGACTTTCTGAGCTCACCAACCACGCTAATGTCCCAGGATTGGTTGATTGTGGTGTTGGATTAACAATTGAGACTAATTTCAATTTCATTATAGATTCATCTGCTGATGACTTTCTCGATTAATCAGCTAATTATTTGGTCAATAAAATGTAAAAAAATACAATTTGCTCTTTTTGTCCGACAAACTGTCCAAAACCAAAAGTAAAGAAAAGTAGAACATATTCTCAATTGAGGAGCTGGAACCAGTAAATAAAATATCTGGTCAAATGCAGCCCTTCAGGAACGTCTTGTTGCAGAATGTAACTGTAAAGAAATTAACTGCGTGGTTCTCAATGTTAAAGCATTGCATATAATTTAGCTGACAAAGAATAAAAATTGCATCGTCATCTTTGTGATTTATTCTTACGAGGAACAGGTGACATCTCTATTTGTTGCTAATTCCTCTTTTTGTTTTCATCTTTGCTCCCCCTCTACTCTTTTATGCGCTGATTGAAAAATCTTGTCATTTATCTCATTGTTGCTCCCAGCAACAGGGGCAGGTTGAAGAATTCATGCTAGACGAACAATGCAGCCGAGGCGTTTTGAAACAAAGGAGGCGATTTGACGTCAGCACCTTGCCTCGCTGAACAAAGAAATTGCATCCACAAAGCAGAGAAGTGGACAACTGCAGGAGGCGCAGCTCTGAGCTGGCTCACAGTCAGTCAGAGGAGGGCATGTACAGGCCGGGGGCGGTTTTCTGTATTGCTTTAATCTACATGTAGGCTACTCCTCACAGATTCAGACGGATAAGGGGAAATAGGAGCCACAGCATGTCTGAGATTATAACAGTTGATAATAGGAGCAGCCATTGTTTATGTTTTATGAATTAGTGCATGTGTCTGTGTCTGCCAACTGCTCACACACACACACACACACACACACACACCTAAAAAAAAAAAAACATACCTTCCCTCCCAGTTACCATGGACACAAAAGCACAGGACCTAAAATTGTCACTGCCACTGATGTGCACACCTCACAGGCCTGACAAATCAGGAAAAGAAGCTTTTCTGCTTGCAGTTCAATGGGAATGCAAATGAGCACAAAGCAGAAATGCACATTATATAACGCTGTTTTCCTTTTGGATATCCCAATTTGACTAGTTTTTTTTGAAGGTGAGCAACATCAAGTAAGAAAGACGAGCTTGACAAGAAAAAAGTTAGCAGTTTTTTCTGCCTGAGAGGAAGTGACCCGTGACACATCAGACTCATGGCTGCGCTTCCCGCACTCTGCTGTGATCACGGTGACTCATGGCGAGGCAGGTCAAAGACTTTGACAAGGAGAAATCCAAATCATTATCCCATCTCCATTTTGTCTTCAGTTCACCGTGACCTCAGACTGTCTGGCAGAGTTCGAGTGATGCAAAAACTAATGCCCGTATCACAAATCCTAAAATAAACAATCCATGAGGTTGAGTCATTGTGTCGACACTTCAACAAAAAAACATTTTCTGTCTTTACTCTAAATGATTCGGCTGGATTGGACTTCACCTCCAGCTAATTAAGGAATGTGTCACAGAGGGCATTGCACGTTTTTCTTCTTCTCGTGGGATCGGACTAAAATAACTTGCACAGTAAAGCTGATAATGGTTTACCCACACCTGCTATCTCACGCACACATAGCAGGTCAGCTCGAGGGGTTTGCTTGTGTGCGGCCTACTTATGAAGGACAGGAAAGAAAAGACCGCTGCTGCGCCTCCTCCTGGTATTACTAGCAGTTTGATGGAGTTTGTGTTCAAAGCTCCAAAGTTTTCATCCAAATGTACCACAAATTGTATCCATATTTACAGAGAATCTGCAAAAGAAAAGGCAAATGAATGCATGTTTCTCTCCATTAATGTTATGCGATTAATAGAAGTTGGACACATCGAGATAAACATTCCAGCTTTTTTTTTTTTACTTTCAGTCCTTCGACAGGGCCAGCAAGGCCTTCTCTGCTGGCCTAAACATCATCAGAATATACATTTCATTTTTATATATTCTTTCCACAAATATGTATTAAATTATTCCCCATAGTCTATTCTCTTCATTTCATAGCTTTCCTCTTGGTTGCGCTGCTTCCAGCCTCAGATCGAGATTTGGAGGGCTGGCCTTTATGTTAGAGCTTTTATCCAATCATATTTCAGCCATGATGTGTTGCCAGGGTCCAAGAAATCTGCCCTGAGGCCTTCAGAATCAACAGTGCGGGCGCCTGTTGCTTAAAGTGAACGGAGACAAAACTGTGGCGTTAACCAATCAGATTTCGAGTTGGGGACACCGGGGCCAGCTAGCAGGTGTACGATAACGTCAGCACGTGCACGTCTTTTGATTGGATACGCACTATTGAGAGGCAGAGCTATGCAGAGCTAGCAACCTTTGAACAAGATAATTTGTGTAGATTTCTACAAGCTGTTTTTTTTCAACCCACAATGGCTGAAGGAGGAGAAGAAATCGATTTGGTCGCAGATATAATTACAACGCCATTTTAAAGACGAACCTTTCAAGAAAAGATCGACATCGTGAGAAGAGAACAGCCAACACTGACGCTAGCGAGCCTATCACAGCCGGGAAAAGGGTTTGTCCGCCACTTTCAAATCACGAACTACGAGCGGTACCCCGCAAATAATTGTAGGCATGATTGCAGATTTTTGTGTTTCATTTCCTTTTCCGGTGTACACGGGGTGAACAGGTGCAGGTTAATTAAAAGATTTGTTGCCCATAAAATGTCACTGGTTGTAGAGATTATCTGCACCGCCCACCTGCTGCTGTTGGTCGCAGAAATGAGGTGAAATTATCTGCCTTCCTGGACCTGATTTAGGTTATAGTAGTCTGCTTTTGTTACATTTTGTGTTGCTTTCCTTCTCGGCTTGTTTACGACTCACTTTTGCTCCACATATTTTCAAAGGAGTGACAGTCACTCAGCAATAAAATAATAGTTTTAATTGAAGGGTGCTGAGAGCTGCGTTTCTCTGAGGCTCTTTCCCCAGAGGCGTGCAGTAGATCTGCGTGCATTAAAAACAACTGACTTCGTCTGCTGTATAGGTTTTGGCATTAAGAGCAGACTCCTCTGGTGCCATGAGCTCATGTGTCTAGGTGCTGCTAAATTGTGAAACTTTACCTCTAAGTGGTCCCTGATTGATGCCTTTCCTCTGGTGGCCAACTGCAGAGTAAATTCTCTTTAAAGAGAAACTGTCCCTCCTTGGCCTCTGGGCTGGGTGAAACAGATAGGTGGTTTTGAAACTCGTAAAAACAAACCCCACGGAGAGCAAAAGGAGGTCGTTACGCAGGAATAATGAGCTGTTAGGACCAGCTAACAAGCCATTGGCATATTCCTCTTCATTCTTCTGCAGGAGTTAAGACCGTCTTGACAAAAAAGGCATTCTGACAGTTAATTCACGCTGAAATCCACACCGCTAAATTTAGGAAACTGCTTGTGAATGATCCTACTATGGGATGGTCTCATACGGGGAGTCTTAATTGGTTAAAGGAGCATAAAACCTTTGGAAGTCAAATCCTTTTTTACATTTTAATGGCTTTTTAACTCATACGCCTCTTGGGAATTTGTGTTAGGATTGATTTTTCTTTTCTTTATCTTTATTACTGTGAGGGAGGATAGTAGAAAGACTCCATTAAAGCTCAATCCTATCTTGACTGGTGGAGGTTTCATATATTCCTCTGGATGCTATCACAGCATTTACATCTTGGGTGAATCTCCTATTTATGTAAAGGACTGTTATATCTGCTACTATCCTAACTAATCAGAGAAAGTGTTTTAAAAGTGAAATGATTTATGTTTATCTCTGGATTTACAGGGCATTAACCTCCTGCCCTCTGTATCAACCATCTGTCACATATTCTGGCCATCAACAACATGTTAGCTCAAGCAAAACTTTATAAAAACATATAAAATGCCTTTAATATTTTGGCAAATGCACGTTCTTGCAGAGAGTTAGATAGCAGATTGGTACTGCTTCCATATCTGTCCGCTAAACATGAAGCTAACGTAACAGCTAGCTGCCATGAAGCATTCAGACTGAATACAGGGTCTTTGTGATGATTTGTTACCTTTGGACAGAACCAGGCTAGCTGTTTTCCCTATGTTTCCAGTCTTTATGCTAAGCTAATTAAGAAAGCCGGTTGCCGCCTGTCGCTGTCAGCAAAAAAGCGAATATGCCTGTTTCTCAAAATGTCCAGATATTGTTTTTAAATTTTAATAAAAATTATTAAGAAATTAGCTCAAACTGAACACCTGCACATTAGCAAGCATCCGTTTTCTGACTGACGCCCGTTTATTATTGCAGCAGCATTCACATGCTGATTGAAAATGCATTTTCTCTTATTTTGACAGACAGCTTGTATAATGGCCCAAAGCGCACTGCTGCTTCCACACTTAATCTGTATAAGTGCTGCGATTTCATGCTGTGCTCCTCGATGATTGTGACTCTAATAGCTGATTCATTAATGCCATTTCAAGAAAAAAATGAGGCGACTGTGTCTAGTGCTACTTCTGCCGCGCCATATGCATACAGTTGGCAAGCAGCTCTACTTTTCAATAGGCCAGGCAATGCCTTGGCAATCTCAGAGCCCCTCTGTCCAGTGCAGGCATTCCACAGGATTAGCGTGGCAGCTCCTCGAAGCCAGCCGCCGTCGCTGCAGATCACCCTCTTGAGCAGAAATCTGTCCTCTGAAGCTATGCTAAAATTAGACTAGCCATCTGTGATTAAAACAGCTAAAAATCACACTCGTCTGGAGACATTTATGGTAACTGCTACCATTTGGGGTGAATTGGTGAATAACGGTTGATCTTTCTTTTTCGCAAATGTGTGACAGTGGGTAGTAAAATGGAGAGTGAGATTTTTAACACCCACTGCAACCTTGACAGCAGCTTTTAGCACTTTTTTTTTAAAGAGCAGTAGGTCCATCTCACATGTGCGACATGTTAAAGCTCAGGACTTTCATTGATCTCCAGGCGCAGTCCTCCATCCGCCCCGCCCCTTCAACAAACCGCCCTTCAACCAGATCAAACGTAGAGCATCTCCTTTCAAGCCCTCTTTTCCTTTCATGAACGCAGCTCCTGCATGTGGCTACGCCTCCGTTATGGTGGTCTTCTTTTTATTTTTGCTGTGTACTGCGTGGGTGAGGGTGACTGCACTGCATGAGCTCAGCTCCTGATACAATTGATGGGACAGACCCCCCCTCCCCACACCTCCACCACCACCACCACCACCACCACTCTGCATCCAGATCAGCAGTAGTTAATGAAAGTGGATTGATTTTCCTGTACCTCCTGCATAGAGCGTATAATCTGGGGGATGAAATCGACCAGGAAAATAAAAGATACTACAGCATTCTATTACATTTGCTGTTTTATTTATTTAAAAGCCTGCCAATCTGTACACGGTTGAAAGGTATGAGGTATGAAACTGCATAACTGAGACTGAAAAACTGAAAGACATGATATGGATTTCAAACAGGGTGATAAAGAAATATGTTTGTTTTCTTTTTTAACGTAAGACGAGAAGATTGATACCTTACCTGATACCTTCTCATCTAACGTCCTGCTAAACGGCAAATAACTATTTCCCAAAATGTCAAACTATTCTTCTAAATTCATAATATCGTAGGTGCGAGTTAAGAGGAAGTCCTATACAACTTGAGTTCATGAAGGATATAAGTTCATAAAGTCAACAGAAAATAATTTAGAAGCGCTGATTTAACATTTCATGTTCTAGCCCTCCGCTCTCTGAAAAACACTCCATGTCAAAGCCCGATCACACTGATGGAAGGAGACAGTGCAAGGGGATTATAAATACTTCTAAGCGCTGTCTCCCCTTCTCAAACACTTAAGGATGGATTATGGCATCTCGCAGGCTTGCGCTCAGTCTGCAGATGGCTGCTCTTCCTACCACTGACTCTACCTCCTTCCTTCCTTCCTTCCTTCCTTCCTTCCTTCCTTCCTTCCTTCCTTCCTTCCTTCCTTCCTTCCTTCCTTCCCTCCTTCCTCTCGCTCTGTCTCTGTAACCGGCTTGTCCTCTGGCAGGTGGCTCTTTCCTTTACAATTTGCTATCATGGCACTGTGTTTCCTAAACTGCTCCTCGGGCAATTTGAGTCATCGTATTAATTGCTCACAAATTCAGACCGACTGTCTTATTTCGCCTCACCAGCTTCTCAGAGATACTTTTTATAATCACACAAGCAAAATATTTCCGTCCAGGAAACGTAGGGCTGTACAAAGTGCAATAAACCAATAAGAATTATCCTCTCACCAAGCCCTTATGTGTGAATAAAGTTACCCTTATTATCAATGGGAAATGTATTGTTAACAGGATTAAGATAAAATAGAATTGTATCCATCCCAAGGGAACTGGTTGTGCAACAGTTGCAGTACAAAGTAGAAATAATTATAAGCTATGTACACATTATGCCATAAATGTAAACCGGTTAACAGGATTATTACACCATTAATGGCAACATATTAGTTTATTGTTTTAGTTCATTAGGTTCACCATAATGTTTTTTTGTATGTCATGTTTTTGGTAATTTGTTGTTGTTTCTCTTATTAATACAGAAAAACAGAAGAATTGTGGGCTGTAATTCTTTCTTTTTTTTGCACCCATATGTTATTTTTGTATTTTTATATTTAGACTAAAATGAGTGGGTTTACATCGAAACACACCATTTGTGTACAGGAACAGAGCTTTTCAGGGTTACATATTATAGGAACATGTAGCATATTTCTTCCAGTATTTTTGCATAATGTTCATATTGTAATTTTAATGCAATATTCAGTATATTCACAGTATTTAAAATTGCCTGCAGACATTTCTGTGTATTTTAAGAAGATGTTCATCCTGTGCCAAAATATTATCTGGGATTTTCATTATTTCTTCAACACTTGCCATTATGAAAAAAATAATAACAAGCCCAAAAATGTTGTATAGTTGTTGTGTTGAAATGTAAATGAGCTCCATCAATGTCCTTAATCAGAATACAGTACGCAGTAGTATTACTCTTTATCTGCTGCCGGTGCCACTGCAAAGCTGACATTTCAGAAAAACAAACGGAGAATTTGTTAACCTTTAGACGCTTTATTGCTGTGTGAACTCACTCACAGATGGCTTGTGCTCACAAATGTCAGCACGGTGAGGTGAACTGCAAGGAGAAATGAATATCATTACATAAGCGATGATGGCATGAGCAAGCATGGCCTCAGGTGTCCTGACTGTTAGGATCTACGATGTATGCTTGTACAATTATCTCTGAGTCAGAATATTACACAAAACAGAGGAAACAAAGGCATTAAAATGTGCATTCCTTTGTAGGTAATGCTCATAATAAAACCTTCCTCTTTAATGCTTTTTCTATCTTGGTCCACATTTGGTCCCAGCGAGTGTGTTACATGGGGTGCTGGAGATGAAGCCAGGGAAAGAGGCCAGACATCCACCCACACACACACTCACACTCTCGTAGTAGTGCCTTTCTACCACTTGCATCATTTTTTTCCCTGCTTTGGCAAAGCAACACAATAAAAAAAAAAAGTATTCGTCTGGATAAGGAAGCATAAAATAGAGATTTTAAACTGCACTTTAAAGTTGAGCTCTACTTGATTTATATGATTACGTGTAAACACCATTGGAAGCGGTTTAATTTTCCGCCTGTCTTTTTAGGCTTGTCTAACACTGAGTCAGATGTAATTTATTTCTATCTTCTTGATGACCATGACCTGCAGACTGTCAGCCATTGTTGCTTCATATGAAACAGCTGCCAGTGGCTGTTAGTGACCCGCAGAGGAAGTCGGATGGGATTTTACAGGTGTCTTATTCAGGACAAGCGTGCACTAAACTCAACAAGCAGGTTCCTGAAATCTATCAACACCTTGCTGTAGCAATTAATACCCTTCTTCTGTGCTTTCTTGGAGAATTTATAGGACAAATAAAGTCTGTTTCACTCAAATTTACGGACTTTCCTTTGCTAAAAAGATAGCTCTTTTAAGTGCTTGTGGAACACTAAATCACACTGGAGTAATATTGATCAGACGACCCCTGCGGTGAAATATGGTCAGTAATTAATGACAACATTTGTATTTCACAAAGTAAGGACGGAGCAGATTGGAAGAAGTTTAAGCACACAGAAGACCTCTATAAATTAAACTAATATTAAAGGAGGACAGCATGTTGTACCAGTCCCATAAAACAGAAAAGATGAGTTAAGTATCCACTGTTTAACTGGCAGAACGGCTTTGCTGGGTGCTGGAAGGACAGTAATAATAAACGGCTTAAGCAATTAATCAATTATCAACATCGTTTGACTAATCTAATAGTTGTCATTTCAGCTACTTTGTTGACACAATAGTAGTTCTCTATGTATTCTACAGCATGAGCATGTGTGTGTTGCCTACTGGATACAAGGAATTAGGTAATTTTAGTCTTGGATATTGTCCGACAGGCTGAGCTCATTGTCAAACAAACCTATCAAGTAGTTGCTTTAGTGTGTCAGAAGGTGACTTGTTCACATACATTAGCATCGCCTTCCTATTAGAAGTGGCAGAGGAAAATGTATAGTATAATCTCTAGCAAACCACAGGTATGGACACTTTATCTTGTAGGCATTACATCCCACACAAGAAGCTGTCACAGCATCCCTCTGTGTGAATGTCCCACACAGAAAGCCGGTGGAGGAGCAGTCGAGATCCACCTGTGGGCGTGTGTGTCATCACATTCTGTGAAAGCAGGAGCTGCTCCTCCCTTTTCAGATAAACGAGTGCTGCAGAGAGCTCTGAATCAGTCGTGGGCGAAGAGAGCTCGTGGTGTATCAGGTTCCACAGGTGCAAACACCAGCCCTCGTGCCCCCGTCACTCGGCCTCGTTTTGGTCCACATTAGTCAGCATCACATTAGGGCGTTAATCTAGTTGTGAGGATGAGAGGAAGAGCTTCTGCAGCTTTTAAAGTCCGGTCATCGAGAGCACGCAGTTCCACGAATGGATTTTCAGTTGGTTTAAGAAGTAGCACAGCCTATACATAATAACTGACAACATTAACTGTGGAGTAAGATGACAGTACACATAATACATTAGTTTTATCCTCCACTGAATATACACTATTGTTCTAAATTAGTTTTGAGCAACATAACTCAGACTGAGCCTCAATTTTCATTTGGAATAAATTACAACTAATTGTGGGTTGTGGTAAGACAGCCCCAGAGACAGCTGGGAAATCATGAGAATAATCTTTGTAATCTAGATAATCTAATTTTGTGAAGTTACCTTAATTAAAGTGGCAGTAGCCGTCCAAAAGTCACACATCATTTCAATGTCAGAACAAAGCTGACCAAATGTCCGTTTGCTATTAGTGTTCGGACTTTTTACTTTCTATAGTATCAGTGAGGAATCGGTTACACTGATCTCAAAGATTTGTTTCCATACTACAAATTGCATTATGGTTGATTTTACAAATATCCAAGTTACTATAATGTAAGCCAAGGAAAAGCAGAACAAGCTGAAACTGTTTTGCCATTTTTACTTACTAGCTGCAGTATAACTGTATAAATAAATAAATCATCTTTCTACAACATCAAGAAAACTCCTGGAATATGTTGGACATCACAGACTGATGATACATGGAAGAATATCAGTCCCCTCTGTAATGTCTCTATAATATCTGAACTCATTATTGTTTAAAATAAGAGGCTCAGAAGAAAGAAGTCATGACTGCACACAGTCTTACACACACAAACTGAAAACCAGACGGATTTGGGGGGATTATAGGAACTCTATCTGAGATAAAACAAAGTTCCTGTTTTCTCTTCAACTTCCTGAGAGGAAAGAAGCAGGGAGTTTGGTTTCAGCTGTGAGATGAAGAACCCGAACGGTGGGAGCTGGTGGAATTCAAGGTTTTGTTTGTGTATATAAAAGTTAATCCTGGTAATAACTTGAAAAGACAAAAAGGGTTTAGCACGAGGATGAACATAAAAGCTGGAGGTGAGCTCCAGCAGGAGACAAGCGGGCAGTTCAGTCGAGGCTCCTCGATGCTATCTGAGGAAATACCTCGTGTGACAGAGGTCTGTTTAGAGTGTTAATGTGCCACAGACTTGCACTCTCCAAAGGCCTCATGCTTTTCATTTAGTTTGTTTAGTGTCTCTCGACAGCCCTGCCCTCTACAATGGCAAACACAGGGAGGTTTGTTCAGGAGTCTCTCTGTTAGCTAATATAGAGCAGCTTTCAAGGTTACTGTCACCAACATACCCGCTCTGTGTGGCCTGCAGGCTGGTCGCTGTCACTTGAGGGAAAAAAAACAACCCTCCACTCTGCACCGGTGAGATTAAACCTGAGGGATTTGTACTTCTCACCGCCTGGCTGTTAGGAGCCGCGCGCAGAGTGACGAAGCATGTTGTGCCGGCTGTCCTCGTGGTATCGGCTGGATGAATAGATGTCTGTTTAATCTGCGCCTGAAAAGAAGATTTGAGAGGGGCCAATAAGAGAGGGGAGAGGGATTTAAGGTCCAAGGCAATGATGGGTTTGACTAGTGGGTGCATTTCACCTGCAGAGAGGGGTGAATGTGTTTTTTACAAGCTAACACAACGTGATAATGTGTGTGCCCTTGTCTGGCAGTAAATTTGAGGTGATTTAAACATGACCGTCTCCGCAGCAGAGCAGCTGCAGAGCCTCGGCTGCTCTCGCAGTACGAGCGGACAGAAGGAGGCGATGAAACTTTAATGAGGTGATGGTATTATACTGTATGCTGTCCGGTCTTAAGCTGCTCCCCTGTGACAGCCCAACACAACACTGAAACAGTTGTTTATCGGCCTCTCACCCTGGATGTTCACTCACGAGGGTGTGAACTGTGGTCTGAGATCTGTGGTAGACAAACAAACATTTGTGGGAAACTTGTTTTAAAAGAGGCTGGCTGTTTGTGAGGTGCAGGTTCCCACTTGCAAGGATGTGCACGAAGGAGTTTTCCTTTTAGGCTTTGTGTAACAGTTATGTTGATCCTTTAATGACTGCATTAGGGCTGCAACTAACCATTATGCCTACTGATGAACCTCCTTATTATGTGTACGATTAAGCTAGAGCCCAAGGTGACTTCTATTGAATGTTTGTTTTGTCTGACCAACGGCCAAAAAGCACAAAGTATTTTAACCATATGAAACAGGCAAATTGTGTCATTTTAGAAGCTGGATCAACATTATCAACATTGTTTTCTGTCGTTCAACTAGTTAATCAACTAATCAATCGATGTTGGCCTTAAGTCAAATGTGTGGTTAGAGTAAAAAAATAGTTGTTCAACAGCTAATTAATTACAAACAATTCTGATCATCTATTAACTGTTTCATTAAGCATGTGGCAGGCAAAGGTCTAAGGGTCTACATGCTAACAGCTCCGTGAGAGTGCAGCTAAATGCTGACATCAGCATGCAGTATAAGTATTTGCTTTTTTAATCATTGTGAGCTGAGTTTTAGACTATAGACAAACTATTTAATTGATTTATTTGTAAAAAAAATAAAATAAATGTGGTCATGCTGCTCTCTAGCCTCTTACTGTAGAAAGCGCTCAGTAGTCAGAGAAGATGGACATAATTTAACTGGAGCTGCGTTACACATCGGCCCAACCTTACACTGCTAATGTGCTGTCACAAAGCGGCAGCGAGTTCAACTCACGAGCGACCAAGAGAGTCGAGCGGTATTATCAGCAGTGGGGCCCGAACACATGAATGTGTGGCTGCAGGAGCTTCTCTGCGACCAGGGGAGGAATCATCCTGACAGTCTGTGACTTGGCTCTTTTCGCCTGTCTGCATCTCTGTGCGTCAGATACGGGGCCAGAGCTGGACGGGGCCTCTGGCGGTCCCCCTGTCCGGAGCTGAGAGCCTGTCGCTTCCCATCTCCTCTCGCTGTGTGGTTGCTTTGCTCTCTATACTCCACATTGTGAGATGATTCCTCGGTGATGGCGATGAGTACTGGAAATGATTTCACACTACACGTGAGATGCTGACTAGGCTCTCCCAGTGTAATCGATTGACCCTCTTTTACAGCCTTTTGTGTCTTGTTAATTGGTCTCCAGCTCCCTGCTGACACAGTGACCCTGATGGAGAATTACTGCTGTCTCGTCATGCATTAACCTCCCTCCTCCCACCCCCCTCATTTTCATCAACCCTCCCTCCCTCCCAGGCCTAACCTCTGCTCCCATCCCCCCCTGTCAGCACACTCCCTGGCTTCACAGCAGCTGGGTAGACGGGGCGAAGTGCACATGCATTCCCATTCTGTCACATGTCGCTGTGCCTCTGGGAGCCGCGGTCAGGTGACGCTGCAGCCAACCATATTAAAGCGCCAAGAGGCAAACACTGACTGTTTGAACACTGTTGTCCCTTAATTAGTTTAAACATAATTTAGGCATGGTCAGGGTTACGAGAGGCCTTTTGCATGGGTGGTCAGATCAAGCTTCAGGGCTCGTGACTTTTGAACAAAAACACACATCTCTGTTGTCTGTAGTTCCAGTGGATTTCATGTGAAAACAAGTATTTAAGAGGTCAGGGCTTTTCATTAACAACCGATTAAGCAATACATCGTTTTGTCTATAAAAACGTTACTGCATTTCACAGCTTCCCACCATCCCGAGTTGATATCTTTAAATGTCTTGTTTTGTCCGACCAACAGTCTAAAACCCAAAGTTGGTCGTTTGCTACTATGTAAAACAGAAAAAAGATTAAACTAATGAATGTTTAAATGACTTAATCGTTTATCAAAATAGTAGAGTTGGAAATGAAGACCCTTAGAGAGCATCTCTGATCAGGACACAGCAGAGATCAGCCACCGATTGCCTTTTCTGTGTTTTTTAAGTAACCTTTGTGCGTCTGGGTGGTTTTTGCTGTGCAGCTGCACACTTAGATTCTGTGCAGCAGCTCACCCCTGGTGGCTGCTGCCTCCATTATTTACAAGTGTGAATATTTCATGATGACATCAGGGTGGGGACGTCCTAATGAGCCATGGCACTCGCTCATTTGGCCCTAAAACAGGCCAGTGAAGGCTCCTCTGTGGCGCCACAAAAACTGAGTGGGGGCCTATAATAAAGTCTTATTTTGGGTTTTTACTGCCGGAGGAAAACAACAACTCTTCTGACTCTCGCACAAGCACATCAGGAAATCGTCTGTTTTTCCTGAGGAAGAGCCTCGAGCATGAAGCGAGGTTTACACAGAAGCCTGTGGAAACCAGCTCATTGTTATCTAGACTGTGAGATAAGGGCAAAAATTAAACACTGACTCTGTGAGCGAATCTATAAAAATAGCTGGGAAGTCAATCATGTTTTTATAAATTATGCTATCAGGCTTCAACTTGTAGTTTTGCCCTCTTTTGTAATAAAGATCTATGCAGACGTTTCCTCTGAGGGAGAGATGAAAGAGCCAACGTGCAGCCAGAAGTTCAAAGATCTTACTTCATTGTGCAGTTTGTGTTTGTACGTCATCCAGTGTGGTGAGTCAGAGAACTTCTCATATTAAGAGTGTTTGAAGAGACAGAATAAAACAAAAGGCGATGCTGCGCTGCTGTTACTGTCTATCAAAGAAGTGCCTTTTAGTTCCGGTTGTTCCCAATCCGGGTCAGAGTTAGTGATCTCACTAAACACTGAATATGATTTTAAAAATGGCTGATTGTCCTTGTTGATATGCTTGCAAATAGCATTTGTCTGCAGTCGCCCTTAATTCGGAGTAGATTCCAATAATAACAAAACCTTTCTGTTGTTTTGTTGCAGTGAGGGCGTCTTCAAGTGTCCGGAGGACCAGCTGCCGCTGGACTATGCCAAGGTACGATTAACACTCTCACACCACACTTTTATTCACTAATTTACTTCTCAAATATGAAAATAATAACCCTATTTATATACGATTTTTCTAAATAGAGTGCCCTGCTTTGTGAGGCTGTACACAGGCACAGTAGTGCATTGAGCAAAATGCTAATGTCTATGCATTCTAACATGCTCACAGTGACAATGCCAACAAGCTGGTGTTTAGCAGGTACAATGTTTACCATGTTGGCTAATCGGCACTAAATACAAAGTACTGCTGATTAATAGGAATGTCATTAGTTTTGCAGACATAAACAAAAGTATTGGACAAATTGAAATATTGAGCTGATTATGGCGCTAAATAAAAAGTCAAAGGATCTTTTTTCTTGTACTTTATTAACCCCTCAAGGGGAAATTTAATGTAATGCTCACTCTGTTGTTATTTTTCCACATTACACACATAAGCACACCATAGGATCACCAAATGTAGTCCATTTTATCTTGAGGGGGACATTAATGTCTGCATCACATTTCATGGCAATTCATCCATCAGTTGTTGAGATATTTAATTCAAAAGTACAAATGTTAACTTCATGCTGCACAAATGTAAATAAACTTCTGTGCAGCAGTCCAACCAAAAAGTGACAATCATACAGTCATAACAATATGATCCTGCTAGATTAGATCCAGGTATAGTTGAGACATGAGAAAAAAGAAAAACTATTTTAGGATGCTGACTTTGACTTTAAAATGTTAAGATAAAAAACTGAACAATACTCGTGAATCTCTGGATAACATAAAGGCAATAATCCTTAACCGAGAGTCAGGGGTTGCATTTCATTCTCTCCCAGAAGAAAATAAAACTGCATTTAAATTTCAACAGAACTCTCTTTGTTTTGTAAAGACGTTTAACTAGATTGTGCCCGGGGGGTGAAAAGATAGTGACTAACGGTATAACGGAGTCAGAGGACGTCTCTCTCACATGTGACATCACTGCTGTAAAGAGAGAGACTGCAACAAAAGGATAAGGGCTTAATTCTCAACTATGCATGAGAGACTTAAAAACCAACGAACAGTTAATGATCGTCCCTGTTTCTGAGTAGCTTTTGGCATCGTTTGAAAGAAGGCCGCTGTATGCAATTCTCCATGCAGTTAGTTAGCATTAGCCGTTGAGCCATTAACCCGGAGCTGCAGCAGTGCAGGTCTGCATGCTGTGCTGAGAGCGATGAAGGCGCCTGTGATAGCAGGGACTCCCCACGGGAAGGATGTGCTCATGGCACACCTGTCAGACGTTGTTATTTACCAAGGCTCCCAGTCGCCTGCAAATTACCCTGTCCTGGTGGTCTACTGTCAGGGTTATTGTAGCGCTCGCTGCACACTGTCCTTCAAAAAAACATGCACAAACACAACCTCGCTCCAACAGTCATTAAAGGATTGGGCTGCTGCTGCTGCTGCTGCTGTAGTAGTAGTAGTAGTGTGGGACTAACAATGGCTAAACCAGACAGAATAAACCCCCAAGTTGGAGCTCCAAAGAGCTTAACCCCCCTGATCTGCCTGGGACTAAGTTATTAGAAGGTCATTATTGCAGTCTCCCTGCAGATTCCAAGACTGGAACAAAGAGAGACTGTGCTTCAGAGGATTTTTTCCTCTTTGCCTCTCCTGAAAGAATGTGATTATGACAGCAAAAAAACCTGTCTGCTTCTACTGTAAAAGTGCAAGCATCTTTTTTAATGTTGGATATATCTGTAGCATATTTAACAGGTTAATTCACTTGTTTAATTTGGCAGAGGAATCTATCTAATGCAGCAGCTGGATACTTGTGTTCTTTATACATTCTTTTCAAAATGAACTTTTAATTTGAAGGCGATGTCTCCCATGTTTTGGTGCAGACAGAGGCACGTGAGTGCATTCAAGGCTGTTACTGAGCTGTTATTTGTTTAGAGGGCTGTTGTGACATTTTGAGGAAGTGGCTTTTCTTGTTTGACCAGTGCTCTGCTCATGTGACAGCATTGGGGGATGGAGATACAGAGCAGAGCTGTAAATCCTCATGACAGCGTACTGTAGGGGAGGATTTGGGGTGTTTGGGCAGAAAAGTGACTCATCCCAATCACTCAGTGACCGAGGAAAAATAAATCTTTTCCTCTGCTCCCCTGCTCTCTCAAAGGTCCCATAAACCCATAAACTAACTCATCATCACTGCAGCGACTGGGTCGACTCACTGCTGCACTTTCCAGTGTATGTTTTTCTGTAGACATTCAGTCTTTTATGATATGATGCAGAAATCAACATGTTACTGTAAAGAAATCTTTACATTTTGGAAAACATGCTCATTACCGCTGCCAAGCAGGTAATATCTGTTTGTGAGCTGCATTACGGAAAAACTACTGACCCGTTTTTTTATGAAGCATGGTCGAAGGGTGTAGCATGAAGCGCATCCGAATCATGGGGCGAATACTCCAATTATGTTTCACTCCTGTTAACATTTTGAGACATTGTGGCATTTGTAAGGCATTCATGTGGTGTCGGAATAATCGGAAAAACAAATTCCTGCAAATTCACATGAATGCCCCTTTAAATCGGAACAAAAACTCGGAAACAGCTATCCATGTGTTGTTTAAACGCTTTGAGCAATAAAAGCCAACACGTCTTTGCAGCATCCATGTTGTTCATTTCCACATTACGACTTACAGCTCATGCACACACCAAAGTTGGAAGAACAACTTCCCAACTCGGGAAATGGGACAATCCGAGGAGCATGTGAATGCACCATAGGCCTTGGCAGAGGTTCTACTTGAACCTGTTTTTATGATGTTTATGATCATTATGAATTATCATTATGAAATCCCTGTTTTCAGCTTTATAAATTTGTATTTTTCAGCTAGTCCAATGGGGGTTTTCCTTTTTTTGTTTTTTTATAAAAAGCAGTGAAAGTGGTATATTACGGTCTTACATCATGACCTGCTCAGCTCCAGCCACTGTTACACTGACCTCGTCCTGTTTGTCTTCTTCAGATCTTCCCGGACCCAGAGCTGGAGCAGCAAATCCTGGCGCTGCCCATCCGTTGCATCCACAGTGAGGAGGGCTGCCGCTGGACCGGCCAGATGAAGCAGCTGCAGGTGAGGAGCTTCAATATCATCTCATCTATTTTCCCTCTAACCTTTTTATTTCTGCTACTTATCAAATGTATTTCCTAACGTGTGTGTGTGTGTGTGTGTGTCGCTGTCTGTCACTGTCTCTCCCTCAGGGCCACTTCTCCACCTGCGCCTTCAATGTGATACCATGCCCAAACCGCTGCTCCGTCAAGCTGACGCGCCGCGACTTGCCCGACCACCTGCAGCACGACTGCCCGAAGCGCAAGGTCAAGTGCGAGTTTTGTGGCAGCGAGTTCACCGGTGAAGCCTACGAGGTAAACACTCCAAAACTGTTTTTATTTCTTTCTCTTCTCCTGTTACCACATCATTTCCATAGCTAATATGAAAGACGTCTTTGTGAAAAGCAGGAGAGACTAATGCACGTGTGTTGGTCTATTTTTAAATAACACGTGTGTTGGTAAAAGAAAAGAAGCTTTGACTGAATACTCAAAGTGTTTTCCAGTGAGCGGGCTGAAGTACCTCAGTCTCCTCACTAACACCTCGCTCATTTCCACCGCCCCTCCTCTGTTGACTCTGGCCCACACGGTCGGTCCTCTGCACACAGCTACAGCAGCATTCATCCACCTTTTGGCTCTCACATTGCAATTACTCAGTCATGTTTGCAACTGTGTATTATTCAAAACCTTTCAATACCACTGCCAAATGATTATTTTCATTAATGATTCATCTGCAAAAAAAAAATCCAATTCATAAATTGTTAGTTTAGTCAAAACAAAATAACAAAATTGTCGAGTCCATTCTAGTTTCCCAGATTCCAAGGTGACGGAGATTCAATTCAGTAATATAAAACAAAAGTAAAGCAGTAAATCCTCACATTGGAGATGCTGCAACCGGATAATGGTTGATGGTTTTGTAAGAAAAAATGACTTGAATGATTCATCCATCATCAAAATAGTTTCTGATTCATTTTTGATTGATCAACTAATGGTTTCAACTATACTTGAGTTTCTCTACGTTACTTTCTCAGTATAAATACGTCTTGTACAAAATGTGTTCATTAAAAATCTGCAGCATAATACAGGAAAATCTAAAATTCATATCGCAATACATTACAAATATTTCAACAACAATAACTATAACGAGGAGTACTTTTCAGGTTTGTCTGGCTTGATAAATACATGTTAGGAACTTCTAGACTCAATTATAAGGAAGGAATGTCGACTGTTTATTCATTAAAAAGCCATCAGAGTAAATTTAGGAAGTTAGGAAACGTTTGTGGGCTGGCCCCACCATACCATAGCACAGGGGTCGGGAACCTTTTTGGCTGGGAGAGCCATAAAAGCCAAATATTTTTTTATGTATTTCCTTGAGAGCCATATATTTAATAGATTTGAATGCAACTTTATGCGTGCATTTTTTAAGAATAACACTTCTCCGAGTACTAATAGCGGTATCAGTGTTTCATTGAACACGTGCTCTTTTATTAAATAAACTAAACGCTTACGTTATTTATCTCATTTATGTGCACGTTTCAGTGTTTACTGCACGGGTGTCAAACTCAAGGCAATTATATCCGGCCCGCGAGAAAATATCATATGTCTGTCATAACTGGCCCGCCGGTTTTGGTAATTACATCAATGCATGGCACAACTACGGGAAAATACATTCGAGGAAGTAACTAAATATGTGAATGGAATGAAAGTTTTTGGAAAGCAAAGGGAAACACACCACAGATCTCTGAGACGATGGGAGCTGGCCTGTTTGTGCGACATAACGAAGCATCTTGCTGTTAAACCTGCAGCTTCAGGGCCGTGTGATCACGGACATGTGTGATGCAGTGAGAGCTTTATAAGCCAAGCTGCCCGTGGCAGACTCTGATGCAGAAGGAAACTTTGGTCACTACGTGTTTCCAAACACTGACAAACCATCTCCACCGCTGTGTTCCCGACAGCATTCTGCTGATCAACTGAGACCATTTGCCGACTTTGCAGCTCAGATATTTCAATTGAACTGCTCAGCAATCGTTTGTAGTTGACTTAAATATGTTCCATATCTTTTTGCACTTTATCCAATATGTGTATCCTGTTCAATAAATGTGGACCGTGTTTGGCCCTCGTCGTAGTCCCAGTTTTTAATGTTGGCCCTCTGTGATTGAGTTTGACACCCCCAGTCTACTGCTTGCTTTGTGCAGTTTCTCCTCTGCTCGGTTTCGCGACAGGCGGGGCTCCGCCCCCTACGCACACACGTGTGAACACACCTTCACCTACAGCCAGAGACGGAGCCGAGGAAAGGAGAGGGGAGAACTAAAAACAAATCCGCTGCTAAATGTTTTACTTTAAAATGACACAATATAATTATTTATTACCTGTTAATCATGTTAAATGTCAGCTCAAAATTGTCTGCGAGACATATTGCGTTATCGAAAGAGCCATATATGGCTCGCGAGCCATAGGTTCCCGACCCCTGCCATAGCATAAGGTAAATTTGATTCAGGCAATATTTTATTAAATAATAACAAAAAAATCTTATAAATCTGTAACACTTGACGTATTACGACGTATTTTTAGAGGTGCTCAATAAGTGTTGATTGAAACATCTCATCGTGAGATTATTTTACAGGTTGCTGACTTTATATTTTCAAATAAGTTAGTTCTTACTATGTGTAATCATATTCATCAGACGGGTCAAAACTTTACATGCAGCCTCATTGTTTTCGGAGAAATCGTGCATATTTCGTTAATTAAAATGCAGTTTTGAGCTCAGAAAACTGCAGTATATAAAGCGTATTTGAGTGAACAGTATTACCTACTGTATCTACGGTATTACATGCGTTAACTTTATAACCCAGCTATAAATTGAAATCTCATCTTTCCTTTCTATCCCAGAACCACCAGGGCGTGTGTCCTCAGGAGAGTGTTTACTGTGAGAACAAGTGTGGGGCGAGGATGATGCGTCGTCTGCTGTCCCAACACGGCCTGTCCGAGTGTCCCAAACGCACGCAGCCCTGCAAGTACTGCGGCAAGGAGTTCGTCTTTGACACAATCCAGGTCAGTTTTCCATCATCATCTCAAATGACTGCATAAATGATGTCTTATTAGTGAAATGTGTTATATATATATTTTCTCAAAATGTGACTCCTGTCATCCGTCCTGCATGTGGAGCAGGATGTGGCTGTAGGATGCTGCCGCTCATGGTGTCTGTGTCCTGTGGCAGCTGCATGTTAGTGTGAGCTGCACCTGTCACTGTGCACATCTGGCCAGAGGCTGAGCATCCAGTGTCACTCCCCCCCTCCCCCACATTTTAGGAAACAAGATGTAATAAGCAATTCTTGGAGACAAAGTCCTTTTACAATGTGTTTATGATTTATTTATTTATTTTTGTATTTTTTTTATATCTCTAGTAGTTTCATTTCAGTTGAAGTTATTTTTTTATAGTTTTTTTTATGGTTATACGCACCGTATAACCATACAATTATACCAAAAATACAATTCATCAATTATCAAATTACCCTTCGATTAATTGTTTTTCTGTTTTTACATTGGTTGCCAGATGTGCGTGTGTTGTGGCTTCAGGTTTGCATGATCAGTTTTTTTCTATCTTTTCTGGTCTATTTTTGCAGCACCATTTTTATTACCACATGTCATTTTTTTTTTCACTTCCAAGGACATTTATTCCTGTGCAACCATTAATCTGCGACCCCACTGTGCAGTATGTGTTCTTATCACTCACGCTGTCGGTCAGCAGCGCACACATTAACACTGCCCCTGACTCCTCTGCAGAACCACCAGTTCCACTGCCCTCGGTTTCCTGTCCAGTGCCCAAACCAGTGTGGCACACCCAACATCGCCCGAGAGGATCTGGCTAACCATGTGAAGGACAACTGCGGCAGCGCACTCGTTCTCTGCCCCTTCAAAGACGCCGGCTGCAAACACAGGGTAAGACTGACCTGGGTCATTTAACCTTAAAAGATCATTATTTCTTCTTCTTCTTCTTCTTCTTCCTCTCCTTCTTCGTCTTCTCTTTTTTCTTCTTCTTCTTCTTCTTCTTCTTCTTCTTCTTCTTCTTCTTCTTCTTCTTCTTCTTCTTCTTCTTCTTCTTCTTCTTCTGTGCCTGTAGGATCTATTTGAATGAGAGCAACACTATATTCTGCATTTCTGTCTATTTTTAAAACTGACGTCATTTTAAAAAATGTGGACATGCTCGAGGAAAAGCAGCAGATGACCGTCCTACTCGCTTCGCTCTGTTAAGAAATTACAAAACATCTGTAAAAAACCTCGATACATAACATTTACAGATGGAAATCAAAAACAAGAAGTGACCATTAAGTATAATAATCAGAGTGTCTACATCTTTATCTTGTTTGATGTATGGCAGATTCGTAAATAGAAGATTGTCTGTGGGTGTAAACCAATACATTATTCAGATCATGTGCTCTGAACTGAACAGATACAAACAGAATCCACATTTTTGCAGTAATATTTATATTGTTCCATCACAATTTGCCACAAAGTTCACATCACTTCCTTTCAAAGTCCAGTCAAATCAAAATCATCATACACACATGACTTCTCATTGTGCACAAATGCAAACATATAAGCTAAAACACTGAGGTTCATCCTCAATACGTCTTCACCAGATTATTTGTGCAGTGGAGGATGAAACAGATTTTTTATCTGATGATCCGCTATTGAAGCCCGGACATTTTGTTCGACTTAGTTGAGGATCTGTGTAAAAGAATTGCATGCATGAGATTTCAGATGTTTGTCAATTTTTTTTCATATTTTTTTAATGTATCTTGACCTTACATACAAACCTCCAGCTTTTAAAGAACAATCTTACAATTCGACCCCATGCTTATTTATTTTATTCCCATAATTTAAACCTCCCTTTTAATTTAATTTCCTCCCGGACCATTAACTGTTACAGACCCAGCACATCGTGATTTATTACTGTTTTCTGATTTTGTAAACTAATTATACATATGAGAAGTATACATGGCCATAGAAAACTATTTAATAAAAAAAAATAGATGCTCCAAATAACCAGATGGTAGCTTTGCGTTACTTTATATAGCTGTGAATGTGTAAAATATGTATGCATTACAAATGTCCTCACTTACTCACTGCAGCAGCTTTTAAATGACTCATCTTTTTTTTATTTCTTTTTGACAGTGCCCCAAACTGGCTATCGGCCGTCACCTGGAGGACACCACCAAGTCTCACCTGACTATGATGTGTAACCTCGTGGGGCGTCAGCGGCAGGAGATCCTGGAGCTGCGGAGGGAGATGGAGGAGCTGTCCGTCAGTCACGACGGCGTTCTCATCTGGAAGCTCAGCGACTACTCGCGCAAACTTCAGGAGGCCAAACTCCGAAGCAACCACGAGTTCTTCAGCCCGCCCTTCTACACTCACCGCTACGGCTACAAGCTGCAGGTGTCGGCCTTCCTGAATGGCAACGGCAGCGGCGAGGGCTCCCACCTCTCCGTCTACATCCGCGTGTTGCCCGGAGAGTACGACAGCCTGCTGGAGTGGCCCTTCTCTTACAAGGTGACTTTCTCCATCATGGACCAGAGCGACCCGTCGCTTTCCAAACCCCAGCACATCACGGAGACATTCAACCCTGACCCTAACTGGAAGAACTTCCAGAAACCCAGCAGCACCCGCAACTCGCTGGACGAGAGCACCCTAGGCTTCGGCTACCCCAAGTTCATCTCTCACGAGGAGATCAAGAAGAGGAACTACGTTCGAGACAACTGCATCTTTGTCAAGGCTTCTATAGAGATTCCCCAGAAGATAATGGCTTAAGATCCCACCTTTGTTTTCTTTTTATAAAGGAGAAAGATGGGTTTAGGACTGGAACTGACACTTAACCTTGAAAACTTCTACACACTTACCCTTTATATACTTTCTGCCCTTACAGCCTCTCCACCACAGAGCTTGAATCGAGTCTGTTTGGCTGTGTGAGCTGACTCGGAGGACCTTGATGTATCGCAGAGGAGAAAGTGTTTGGTCTGCAGAACCATCACTCTCGTGTGTTCCTTTTTATTAAATTTTTTTTATCTGTTTGCTGACCTTTAATCACAGTCTACAACAAAAAGCCTTGGAAATCAAACAGTGCCTAGAGAGTTTATCTTAAGTTATATTTTTGTTGTTATTTCCGCAGTACAGATGTTGAAGATTATGGAAAAGATATTAAAACAAGTAAGTTGTGAAGGGCTTCGCTAAACCTCTGCACTTAGAGTAGAGAGGAAGTTAGAAGCATGTTAGAGACGTCCCGTGTGGGTGATCTAAGGAAGAGGGAGCTCAGCAGACTCAAGCTCAAGCCCAACTGCCTTTTGTTTACATGCTCATACAGTATATTCCCATTGATCCCTTAACAAACACACAGCCCTTGGTAAGAGACTGCTCGAGAGGTTTGTGTACACACAAACATCAAATCGATGTTTTCAAGTGAAAAACATGCAGCTTCATTCTTAGTGTTTTAAAGGAATATTAATACATTTTGGTTGAGTTGAATGAGAAGATCAATACCACTCTCAATATTAAGGGTACAGCCAGCAGCCGGTTAGCTTTAGAATAAAGACTGGAAACAGCTAGCCTGCCTCTGTCCAAAGGTAACAACATCCACCCACCAGCACCTGTAAAGCTCACTCAGTAACCACTTTATATCTTGTTTCTTTAATCCATACAAAAATAAAATATTTGGCCAGAGACATCTGTTTCCTCCTGTTTCTAGTTGTTATGCTAAGCTAAGCTAACTCGCTGCTACGGAAATAAATGTGGTATCAATCTTCTAATCTAACACAGCAAAAAAAGCAAATAAACGTATTTCCCAGAATGTCAAACTATTTAACAACATTTTTACTAAAAACGTGCTGCTAATTTTTGGCCTCTGCTAACTTTTGGGCTAAAAAATACAACTGTCAAGCTCAACCAAGGCTGGGTTTTTTAGTGGGTTTTTTTGTTTGTTTTTAAGTTTACAAGTTTTTTACCCGACAACATTGAAGCTATACATCTGTCTCTTCTAGTTAACTGCTCCCATCACAGGAACTGTCTGTGACTTGTGTTTTTCAGTAGTTCGACCCAGTCGTAAATAGCTTCAGGAGGAGCACGCAGAAGTACCAAACACACACTTCATAGTGACCCTATGAGGCTTTGTGTCCGTTGTGGAGTCCACCAATAGGGGAAAAAAAGCACCTTTCGTCGGTCTTCGGATGAGCAGAGCAGACAAAGAGGCCAGTTGTCGGAGTACACGTGCATTTAATAGTGAAGGAAAAGCCATGTGGCCTTTTTATACAGTATGTCTTCGCATGAGGGTTTTAGGGTGAGCAGGGCAACATAAACACATGCATGCTTCATGTGCTACCACCTGGACCACATTTTTGTACTGTAACCTGTATTCTTGAAATCCTCTCCCGTTGATGGCTATTTTGTCTCTTTTTTTTGGACTGTTTGAAACTTGACAAATTGTCAAAAAGTTTTTTTTGTTTTTTTATATATACAGAAAATGTGAACGCTGTCGGTAACATAACCTAAAAAGACAATGAACACTCGGCTGTGAAGTGTATTGTTTTACAAGCCCGGGCATGGGCGGTGTACTGTTTGAAAAGACGGTTAACGGCATGGTCTGTGCAAATATGTGGGTGTCTCGGAACTGACTACTCCTTTTGTTGTTGCCATGGTCACCGCTGTCTATCTTCAGCTCGGCACACAATGCTGCGACGGGGAGCGGTTGGAGGGATGTGTGATGCACCGTCTCCATCACAGCACCATCAGAGGGGTGGAGGACTCATGACGTATGTGAATACTAATGTAAAAATGCAGAAGCACATTCTGTCTTTTTATTATTATACATGGAACAATTCCTGATTTCTTGTCATAATACCAGCTGATATTTTACAGTGATTTAAAGAAGTGAGAAGACAAAACTCTTTTGTAAGATTCTGTATTTTTAAAAATACTTAGCTGTTTTATACAAACACTTTTCGTTGGAGAGTCGGGGTTGACTTTGGGAATTTTCAGACCCTTTGGTCTCTTTGGACATTTGGATAATTTGTTTGTACTTGTGTTTGAGCCTCACATATTCTGTCTGTATTATTTCCTCTTAAAAGTATTTATTTTAAGGAGCCATCATGTGAGTTTGAACAGATGGCACAAATGTTTTAATATGTTGATTGATGAGTGCTTGTCAATTTCTTAATTGAAATAAAATACCATATATTATAGTTGTTTTATCTATTTGTGTTTCTCTGAGGAACCAGCACACTATTGATCACATGTGCTCCTTTTTTTTAAATCGTAAGAACTTTATCAGATAAAATTTGTTTAGTCAAACAGCACCAACACCATGTTTGTACATCTGACCTGAGAATAAGCTGCCAGTATCCATATGAATGAATGTCAATGAGTTCTTCCAGCTGCAAACACATTCAATATCCAAAGATCAATAGAAATATTCAAATCAAAGAAAAGAAGAGTCAGTTTCAGTGTAGCTACTGTATTTCTCCCCCTGGATGATACTTGTAATAGTAAATTGTGAAACAAATGCAAACAATAGACTTTGTGGTGAACACAAACTTCCTTGTTGTTCCTGGTCTAGGCTCTAAAAAATTACTTTTATAACTTTATTACAACTTTCTTTCATATTGTATGTGTGTCATATGTCAAACTATATACAGCTCAGGTGGTCACTTCTGTAATTGTCTCAACAAGCTTCTCTAGAAGACACCGTACTTGCAACTCTTTTCACAGGCAGTAGTGAGTATGAAATGGACTAAATCTGAAAGGGACCTGTGGAAAACAAAAAAAAATTCAATTTTCGAATTCAAAAGGGGCTTGAAGATTCAAATAAGACCTGATCTAAATATATATAAACATATTTAGACCCAAATGTTGTCACCCAAACCCAAGACAGGTTCACACAGGACGGTTCCCGATTGGATTGAACATAATTTAGTTTGATGAAATATCTTTTCAATATTAATTCTTAATGATACTAAAGACTATAAAGCTCTTCTCAACCTTCACATTCAGCTCAGTGATGCAGAGTGCCTGTTTATAAAGTCTCTCCTCTGAGAAAAACTAACCTCCTGTCCTGCCTTCTTCCCTCATTAATATTCAAAACTAGTTTTTTTATTGTTGGAATACTTCACAGTCCACCTTAATAATCCACTCAGCTTTCCTGTCACATGTGCAAAGTTTGTCCAAAAAGAGGCATTCCTTCTATTCCGGACATATCTGATGAATCCACATTAGCCAATTGGTTTTATTTCCATTTTACCACCCACTCAGTGATGTAGGTTAGAGATGAAAGCCGTTTCTGTCCTGCTTCTTTTGTAGTCTTTGCTCCACGGCTGCTCGAGATGGAGAGAAGCGAAGGAGCAGAGGAAAGGGGGCAGAGGAAGTGAGGCAGACACCAGCCCTGCTTTGAAGCGATGCCAGGAGTTTGCATTAGCTTGCAGTTTGGATGATGTTCAGTGCAGCAGGATTTAGGAAGTGGAAAATGAGCTTTTAACGTCCTAGTCACTGAGAGTCCCTAAGGAGGACAGTCCTGTTTTCCACTTACTGTAGGCCTTCAATAGTCTGCCAATGTCCTCCTAAAACGTATAATCTCAACTTTCTCTGTCTACTTTTTTTCAGCCTTAAAATGAAAACAACATCTGTTTTAGGAATACAGCATGACTTTTCTTTGCTCCTGTACACTGTCTTCCTTTTTGAGGATATTGCCAATATCTTTGTTTTTCATTTAGGATGGCTGTTTTCAAGTTTCCCCACAGTGAGAGCGAACATTCACTTCAGGAAGGGGACCTCTGGCCAGGACAGTACCCTCGGTCTCTCTTCAGACCAATACAGACTGTTCATAGATTACGTTGAAGAGCCAGCCTCAAACTTTCCAAGCGCAGGGTGTACAACCAACATCCCTGTGCTGCTTCAGGGCGATGCAGAATGAAAATAGTAACAGCTAATTACATGTTAGCAAGCTCCATGTCTCCCATGCCGAGCAGAGTCACGTGTGGCTCTGCATACAGTGCTGCCCTTTGGCTTTGCTCTCTTTCTTCTGCTCGCTTGGTAAATGATTTACAGGTATACAGCCACGTTCTCATACACACTGTGCACACATCAGTGTCGTTCCTGTTTTGGTGAGCTCAACCAACCTTTGGTCAACGTATGCTGAAATTCAGATGCCAGCTGGGTTAAAGAAGGAGGATGAGGAGGAGGTGGTGGTGGTGAAGGCAGAGAAAGGCCCAACCCATGAGGCTTTCCTCGCCCATAAAAAATAACACATCAAAGAGGAGCTGTGGTTTATGATGTGGTGCCATGCTGTTGTCCCTCATACTGAAGTTAAACAGTGCTGCCTCATAGTGCAGGAACTGAACTGGGATGGTATGTGAGTGAGTTGATGAATCAGTGTCCTGCAGTAGTGAACAAAAGATGCACTACAGGAGTTGACACTCATGATTCGGAAAAATGATCAGACAAGAAGCTCACTGGTTGAGCATGAAGGTTCATTTTTCACCTTGAAAACAGTTTAACAAAAAAACTCTAATCTCCTGAAGCAAACTGTGAGATGTGGTTGAATGCTCTGGGAAAGGTCAGAAAGTGAACCTTGAGTTAAGACTCTTTTGTCAAGTTCATTGGTGTTTCATTAGGGTGAAGTCTCATTAAATTCTCTCAAATGACTCTCAAATTACAGTGTAAATACTTTGTTTATTTAGGGTACTAATGAAATACTTACTGGGTTCTTACCCATATACGGAGAAGGGGAGAAGTAAAGGGAATTAGGGGCTAACATTGGTTATGTTAAGGAGGGACCTAGAAATAAATTAATTAATGAATTTAATTAATTACCCAGTAAATGTGAAATAATACTTTCTTAACCCCTTGTCTTATTCCCTTGCACTTGCAATAGCCTACATACTTAAAGGTCCCCGGTCATTGATACCACATAGTTACAGTGTGGACCTTCTTGCACGTTCTGTCTTGGATTATCCTGAATCTAATCTTCTATTACTCACAGGCAGCTCCACCCATCCCTCCAAACCAAACGGCATTAGCAGTGAGTCAATCCACTTACCTGGAACAAACTGGAACACCTGCAAACGTGTAACATGATTGTACGTCATCAGCTGAATATGTAACATAACATGCATCTCATACATAAATCAATGATCTAATTTAATCAGAGGCCTGCTAGGATTGCTGCTGTTATTTCGAGGCTTCATGTTTAGATTAATGAGAAGCTTGTAGACTACAGATATTACAGATACTGGAGGCTTAATTTTTCTCGATTCTTCACAAACTCATGTGTTCCCGATCACCTTTCTCTTGGATCACACGCTGTATGACATGATAAGGTTGTCTGACCACACTGACCTTCTTTGACGCCACAGCTGGACAGCACAGAATCAGAGAATACAGCTGGATGATTTATTATTTGTAAGGAAAAAGACCGGATATTGATTTATGCGTTCCCTCAGATGTAAATCCATCCTGCAAGCTTTTGAAAGCCAGTCAAGTAAGACCAGAGGCAGTGACCTGGGGCCAAAGGTCAGTTAGACCCACCGTGGCTACCTACCAGTAGTACGTTGCTGTTCGGATCAATTACTGGCCTGGATTACTGGAATAACACACCAGCCCTGGGGGGGGGAGGAACTTGGAGGGGTTCAGAGGCCATATGATCACTCATACACATCAATACAATCTCTAATAGATCATAATACATTTAATACAAATATTTTGTGGTTGATTCTACTAAACAGGAAGAGTAAATCCATCATGATCTACAAACAGATAAACTATGCAATAATATTTTGTTATTATTGAGACAATACATACCATGGTTATACTTAAGTACACATTTGAGGTACTTGTACTTTACTCAAGTCTTTTCTTCTCATGCCACTTACTTCTACTCCACTACATTTCAGAGGGAAATATTGCACTTTTCTCTTTACTAGAACTATCTGGCAGATTTATTTACTTAACAAATTGAGATTTTTGAACACATAACACACGAAGATCACACGAAAATATGATGTTTTGTTATAAATGAAACTGCCAACCAGTATATACAAATAGTCTACAGCTGAAACAATGGGTGGATTAATCGATTATCTTATTGACAGAATATTAATTTGCTGCTATTTTGATAATCATTGAAGTCATTTTTCATGCATTTTTTATGTAAAAACATTTTGTGATTCCAGCTTCACACATTTGAAGATTTGCAGCTTTTCTTAATTTTAATAATGTTTCGTTTGTACTTTTAGTTGGACAAAACAAGCATGGTAAAGGTTTCACTTTTGCATCTGAGTAATTGTGATTAATTCAAAATAAAGAAAATATTCAGCAGCGTGATCCACAATGAAAGTAGGCTAATAATCAGCTGTAGTAAAACATACTTTTTACTTTTAATCATTTTAAGAACATTTTCCTGATTATACCTATATACTTTTACAATGTAGGAACTTGTAACAGAGTATTTTTACTTAAGCAAAGGATCTGAATTCTTTCTTCACCACTGGTTATTAATAATAAATAAGATGCCATCACTGAAGGTACACTGGAGTCTTCACATTATTTTATTGTTTGTCACTATGTGTTTACTTTGCATTTAGAGCGCTTAGGTTTTCTGCGTGTTCGAGGAAATAGGCTATGAGATTGTAAGCTGTTTGATTTAGTTTGTTTAGGTCTGGTTAGTTTTCATTTGGCTTTGTTGTTAAGGTCTGTACATCTCAGCTGTCATTTCTTTCCTATCAAAATTACACAAAACAATTACGGCAATAAGAAATCACCTTTGTAGATTTGGGATAGCAGGATGATCACTTTGAAAACGTAAACAACATAGCTAGGCCTATTATACGATCTCATGTTTTAAACATGCGTTTCAAATTTTCGGCTTGACTTCCTAAATTTGTATTATATTTGAGTTTATCATTTTTCTCACCTCAACTGGAAACATCAACCCCACTTTATGTTTCTTTCTTCTCACGTGTCCAATAGGAAACCACTAAAGGAAGATGTATTGCAAAGATGGCATGCAAAGGGCCTGCAAAAACATTTCATACTCATCTCTGCTCATCATGGATATTTTAAGCAATTTATTTTAAAAGACGCACCACAAAAACAGCCGGTATTTGACACCTCGGTGAGGATTCTCTGACAGCTCTGAGGCAAACATCCAGAGAGGTGTGAGAGACTGTCAGCCTCTGTTTTGTAGAGCATACTGTGTGAGAGAAGTTTGTTTCTGTTATGTGGTTTCTTGAAATCTGTTGCTTCCTTGTATATGTGATTCAAATTAAATATGATCTTTGCTGACTGCAGGCACAAACACACCAGCGTTAGTAAGGCCTTGAATTTTGCCAAAAGAGCACAGCACTGTGACGCTAGAAATGATCATTTATATGTTGCACATTTAATCAAAAAGAAACATGTATTTGTATAGAAAAAAGATACTGTAATAGTAAATTATAAAATGTGTAAACAAATGTAGTCTAAAGGGCAAAATAGCACACATAAAATATATATAAAAATATTAAACTTGGATTAGTACTTTTTGCATATTTAAATTTCCTGATTTTAATCCCTGATGTCCATCTTCGATATTTCTCCCTGACTGCATTATGTAATTGATCAAACTATTGATAAAGATAAAAGCATTGCATTGGATTACCTCCATGCAATGTGTGAAATTCTTTTTTTATTCAAAGCTATTTCCTCAGTGAACATCTGAGAATAAAAGTCACTCCCAGGGTTTGGCATTTTAATAAGCACCTTTGCAGATTAAACAGTGCATGTTTAACTTTCATGGTCATGTGTGCAGTGTGTATGCTGAAGGTTTGAGGTGTGAGTTGGTGAACCTGAAAGGGCCTTTTGGTGACCATTGCTTACATGAGTCGACATTCATGATGACAAATCCTCCCTGCAGCGTGTGAACCTCTGGAGGCTTCCTGGTCATCCACATCAAAACCTCCGCTGAAGAATGTCACTGACTGTACTGTGTGTCCCTGTGGCTTCCTATCATCTACTTTATTTTCCAAATTCCCCTGCTACCCAAGCAGTTCTTCAATTTCAGTCATATCCAAAGTGAAAAGGACACCCCTCTGTTAATAACTCAACTTAAACTAGGCCAATGTTATAACTCATTTTGTGGTTTTAAATTATTCTCCATGAAGAAATTGTGCTCCTTGTAATTTTGTCTGCAGTTTAAAGTTATGCTCAACACAGTAAGTTTAACTGACAAACACGAGTCATCTATAGCATTAAGTGGCTATTCTTGTTAAAGACAGCACTGCAGTTTTTTTGTGGCTATAATAGTACTCTTAATTGTTTTGGTTCCCTCTCACAGCTTTCACAGCGTCCTTTTTTGTCCATATCAGGCAGCTGCTTTCAGCAAAAAAGCTCTAAAACCCCCACTGTACCTGTGAACTGCCTGCTCAGCACCAAACGGCAGACTGACCAAAATTGAGACTGGCTGGTAAACATAGTGAAGCATTTAGCAGCTAAAGAGCTAAAAGAGAGTGAATATTGGACATTCACCAGGTTTAAACAGAAGACACGACTCACAAACAGATGGTATTGTTGCATCGTAACAGCTGGATGTGTAAATAAGTAGTGCAATCTCCCCCAGAAACTCAACTAAAATGCTCATCAACCAGAATTAAATTAGCCTAATCTTGGATTTAACCGTTACCACCCCAGAATCCTCTCACTACTAAACACAGTGTTGTGTTGTGCTTGCGGAAACAAACCTCTTTGGCCTGAAGTCCTGCAGATAATCTTAACTCCAGCATTTAGCCCCTAAGTAATGGCTTTCTGTGGCCCCAACCATGCAACCCATAATCTGGCCGTATGGTAAAAGGCCACATGGGAGATACATGAAAAAGACTCTTCAAGCCAGAGAAAAATAGTCACTTTATGGGTCTTTTGGCCTATTTTTATCGCCCATTTTCTGCATATCTTTGTAAAATAACTAGGTTTAAAGTGACTTATAAAGTTATTTTTGAACACACAATGAAGCTGTTACACATCCTCCTAAACCTCTTACCCCACAGACGAGGCATTAATCTGATTAAGCAAAGGAAACTCGTGTATAGAGGGTGAGTCTGGTTGAACTTCAGTGACTTAATTTTAATGATATATTGGCAAAACAGCAAAGTGAATGAGTTTTACATTTTGTAAATAAAAAGTTAGTATTTTTATTCTAGTGATATTGTTATAAGAATTGTTGTTTTTTGCCATCTGTGCAAGATCTCCAATTTGTTTTCATTAATATTTTTACAGTATAAAAATGTAATAAATTCTTCTAGAAGACTCTTGAGTTGTGTAAGTAAAGGATTGTTGTTAAAGTTAAATCAGATCAGTTAAGCAGAAGTGCAAGAGCAGATTTGTAGCAGTAACTGAACAACTGAAGAATGTATTATGAGTTTCTACTATACACAAAAAGGTATTTAATACTATACAAAAACACAAATAGAAATACGACAAAAACATAGTCACACATTAAGATCGGAGACAAGAAGATTACATAAATAAATAAATACAGAATACATTATTATTGTGAAGTAATGTGTGGCAAACTTCTCAAATGAATCACACAAGAATAATGTTGCAGCATCAGAAATTAATGCAAACTTGATATGAAATGGATTTTACAACATTAGCAAGTCTCAGGACAGCGGTGAATGAAAAGCAATGGGTGGGTAAAATACTGTAAAACAAAATATAAAACTGTATTGCCTGCATTAATAATGGTAAAAGTATCCATGATATTAAGTAGCATACAACCTGCAAATATTCACCAATTTTGGAATGTTTTTGTCTATTGTCTTTTATGTTTCATATATGTCATTATATAAATCTTTCTTTTTTTTATGACTCGAATAGATACTTTTCTTAAGTCCTGGGCATATGGTAAATACGCAGCAGGTTGCATACTACCAACAGTATAATTCAGTGTTGTACTCATGGAGTAATGCCCTGCTGTAGCGATGTCACACTCCTGTCAAGCCCAGTTTAATCCTATTACAACCACTTTCATCATCACCAAGATATCTAGATTAAATTTCCTGTGTCAACAGCGATTATACTGGGAGGGCAATGGGATTGCTGAAGCATCCAGATGGGCAGAAGCAACTGCAAGTGATCAGTAATAGTATAAGTATAGATTATGTAGTTCACCACTGGCTTGGGATGCTGCACAAGCCTTTTGCTCTTTCTGCTACAAATGTTGCTCAATTATTCATTTGAAGAAGTACAATCAAATCCATGCGACTCTTCAGTTGCATTTCAAGACTACATGGGGAAAAGATGAAATCCAGAGAAAACAGAGAAAATCTTGACCAGATGGTCCATCCAAGATTATCCTCTAAACATGGCTTCCCAGTTTCTCTGAGCCCCTAATGGCAACACTGTCGTATCAAACAAGTAAACACATTCAGCTGTGTGTCAAGCAGGTCTCTACGCTGGGGGTCTGCATGTTTAGTATCGCTGTGTGTTTGCTGTAACGCGGTCAGGGAAGGGTTACTCAAATAAGTGTGTTTTGTCTTTTGACCCAGCTGCATTGAAACACACAGCACCACCCACACTTGTCTTGAGCTGTATTCCCACATCTGTGCTGCCTGTGGCTCAAATATCACTGCCTCCCCCCCAACAAGCTGCTGCTATAGGCAGAGGACGCCGCCTTGCACAAGCTTGCAGATTGTCTCATGTCTTACTAATTTGGAGACACCACCCTCAACCCCTGAGATAACCTCACCTCCAAATGTGGAGTATTAGCTCCGGTTTATTGGGGAAATGTTTTTCCAAAAAATCAGGACATATTATGTAAAACACACACAATCCCCCTCCTCTGCTCGCTCGGGATTTACCTCATTCTGAACTGCAGGAACAGCCAGTTTCACTTCACCGGTGGGTGTTATTTTGACCATCTGACGGAGACAGAGAGGACGGTGTGAGGAGTGTCAGTGAACAGAGATAGAGTGGAGCGGTTGCCACGGTGAACGTGCTCTGTTCCACCAAGCTGGCCTCTGATTGGCCAAAGCCACGGCTGAGGGAATGGAATTCTGCCAATTGGAAACAATTGATGTTTTGTTGCCGGGCCAAGCTGCCTTGACACAAAGCTGACATTTATTGGCAACAAGGTTGCTCCTCAGGTTTGAAAAGGTGATACGCTAAAAAATAAATGAAAGCGCTCGTATGGTTTTTGGTGCTGCGGTTTGAATAGACAGATTATATATTTTTCGTGAATGAAGTGACAGATAATCTAATATCATTGGAGGAAGAACTATTCTGATCTTTTATGTCAATAAAAGTATAAATACACTTAAATAAACAAATGAACAGTATATAAAGTAGTTTAACATTAAACTTTTGCTTACATGGTCATTCATCAGTAAAAATAATGCAACCATATAATTACATATAATAAGTTAACACTTAAAGGGGCCATTATGCTGCATAACAACTACTTGTACTTTTGATACTTGAAGTATATTTTACTAATACTTCTAATCTTTTACTCAAGTAAGAATTGAACATTGTGGTATTACTTTCACTTTATTAAAGTGTTTAAGTACTTTTTCTGACACTTGATATCCTGTTGAGATGTTCAGTAGTGCAGAATAATAGTAAAGTAACATAAGATTGAAATATATAAAAATATGTAAAGGTTTAACTTAAGCACAGTATACAGATATATAGATCTGGATCAATATATCAATTCAATGATCAACGGTCCAATATATCCAAGTGAAAATACATTAGCATTTTATCATGAGAAATATGGCACTTTATGACCACATCACCCCCGTCCTGCAGAACCACTGGCTCCCAGTCCCCCAACACATCCATTTTAAAATCCTCCTCCTCACCTACAAAGCCCTCCACAACCAGGCCCCCTCCTACCTCACCGACCTGCTCCATCACCACACTCCCTCTCGCACCCTCCGTTCCTCCGACGCCAACCTCTTGTCCATGCCACAAAGGACCAAGCTCCAGACCTGGGCCTTCTCCATCGCCGCCCCCTCCCTCTGGAACTCACTCCTCAAACACATCCGTGACTGTACTGATCTCACCATGTTCAAATCCCAAATCAAAACCCAGCTCTTCAGATCTGCTTTTAATGTGTAATTACTTCTATGTACTTTTAATGTTGATGTCCTGTTTTTCTTAATGTCATTTTTAATGTTATATGTACATGTAAAGCGTCTTTGAGTACCTTTTAAAAGTGCTCTATAAATAAAATGTATTATTATTATTATTATTATTATTATTATTATTATTATTATTATTATTATTATAGTGAACAACAGGAGGTCTAATTTTATTATTTTTTATTAAAATCATAATAATAACATAATCATAACATCATAGATTGAATAAAATCGAAATTGTATTGTGACAAACATTGTATTGTTCAAAGAATCGATATAATATCGTGATGTGTTGAAACACTGTTGCAAGTAAATAAGTTAATAAGATGTTGATATCATCTAATCTTTATACAAAATAACGGATACCTTCCAGTTCAGCTGAATATGTCAAACAAAACTTCACACTTTATATTTCAGGCTTTTTTTTTCAGGATTTATTTACATACTTTATTAAATCTAAGCAGTTCATACAAACAGATCCTTCTTGCTTTTAATAAAATTTCATCCCTCTATGATGTCAGGCTGTTTGAAGCTGTGGGACATAAACTTTCTGAACTTGGTGTAAAAGATGAAAAACAATGAGCTCAGCATGCTCAACCAAGGTTTTGGTCTCTACTAAGTATTCTTGCTTTTTATTACCTCTTTTATAACTTGGGTGTGAGCAAGAAAACTTATTCAGCAAAGGCTTTTATTTCCTTCTTGCAATGTAAAACTGTAAGAAAGTTGATAATAAAATCCTTCTTGCTGTAACATTAAATTAAACCTCTGTTCTCATTTACTAGATTGTGTTTCATAATTAAAATGGAGAATTACATTAACATCAAATAATATGTGAATCTTCTTGTTTAACTCATTTTTCACTGGAAAATGTTTTGCTGACATGAATTTATTTTACATCAATGGAACCTGGTGTTATTTTGACGACTGTGTCTGTGGAAACTGAGGCATGCAGTAATGCAAGGTGGCAGCATGTCCTGATGTCATTCATTAGTCGTGCATCTCAAGCAGTCAGACACTGTGTCAGCTGTACGTGAGTAATTGAATCGGGCGGGTGTGCTTAAACAATTGACCCTAATTGCATTACTCTTTTGGACCATGACAACTATTGTCAGGCTGAAATTTGCCCCTACCGCCGTGCTAATTGCATATGTAAATCAGCAATATTTGGCCCCTAACAAGAAGGGAGAGTTAATGCGATAAAAGGAATTTGTTCACTGCGGTTGATTTACAGCCGGACTGGCAGGCGTCTACTGGTGGAGGTTGAAGCAGACAAGAGGGATCTGTTCAACTTTGTTTCATCATTGTATCTATCAGAAGACATGATTTCATTAGTGCCCGAGCTCGAAAGTGCCAGGGGCCAACGGCGCATGTGTTGGGCCCTGCATTTGTCACAAGTTTATTTGGAACTGTACCTTTTAGTCAGACTTTTTTGATATAACCTTTAATCTTTTTTTAAACATAACATTTGAAACTCAACTTAAAACTGATTTTTTTAGTTTGGTGGTTTTGATGTTTTATTGCCTGTAATGAAAACAAGATAAATCTTATTGTCTTAATAGCAAAATTCCATATTCTTACCAGCATGTATGCAGAATAGAAACCTTACTGTCTTCATGTCCTACATAAAATCCTGCCTGGACATAAAAAATACTGCACAAACTCTTAAACTGTGAAAACGAAAGCCTTATGTAATGAATTCGATTTGTAATGTATTTTTATTTTGTTTATGTTTTCTATTTCTTTCTTTACCTTTTAAAAACCAACCGTCTATCTGCTTGTCTGCATTGACATACGATGCAGCATACGCGCAGTGTTCACGCAGCACTCACGCAGCACTCACGCGTCACGCCACCAGAGCGCCAACTACTGGCAAAAGAAAACAACAACTACCAAACTAAAAGGAACTACTCCGACAAAGTTATTCAGATCCACTTCTTTTGGTCAGTGAAGTCTGAAGACGTGCATGATATTGTTTTAGTAATCAGGGGCGACGTGAGATCTAGCAGTTGCATGCAGGTTAGTTAATTTGTCAATACAGTAGGTCCGTCTTTCACATCACCGATAAGGTTTTATGCTAAGACAAAAAATGTGATGCATTTTGTCATAGTTCCTGTTTTTTAGTTCTAGTATTTGTTTCATTTTGAAAAAAGGTCAACTACTGTTTTTTGTCAACATTGTCTTTAATGAAATTTACAATTTACAATTTCACTTTTATTGTGCGTGTTATATTATTATTCCATTAAGATATAAAGCTAGATATAATATTGATATAAATATTAATATAAATTAAATCAGGAGAAACTAATTGAAAGAATGATTTCGTAACTGAACAAAATGTATTTGACATGTCTTGACTATGCGGGTAGTTGCTAAAGAAGCCGAACAGAGATATCCCCCTTATTGAGTTTAGACACTGGTGGTGACGGAGTGAACGGGTGGAAGTGGGTCACATTAATGCGCCACTGCATTGAAAAGTAAAAACAGCAGAGGAAGGAAAAGTTTTATAGAATGACAGCAACGAGATGTTTGCCTTACAGAGGTTGTGTCAAATCTTACAGGTCGAACTGAAAAGTGAGCAGATTGTTTCAGTCAAGAGGAGGAACCAAAGAAAATATTGTTACAACACTGGGCAGGGACTTGCTTTTTTTTTTAAAGTGAAACATAAATATCAGCCCCCTCCCTTGCAGAATAATTTCCGTACAGTCCCTTGAAAGCTCCTCAGAGTGTGTTATGTGTCCCACAGGGCGGTTCAGGGAGCGTCGAGGACAACAGGGTCACGTTTCAATTTCCCTGCAGTGGTCCCTCCTCCCTCTCAATCCTGCTGCGGACTCTTCCTCATCCTCCTCCTCTTTGGGGTGTGTTGAGCGGTCCTTCACATCTGGAGACGCAGCCATGGGGCCAAACATGGCGCCAGCCTAGTACTGAGCCAACACCACACAAACACACACACACAAACACACACACTTGTCCCTGTTTGTCCCAGAATGTCAATGTTTGGTGGCACCAGAGAGTTTGCTGCTCACACTTAACTCATCATTTACGCGTACAGAAGTTCTGAAGTACTGGAAGTACAGTTGTTTCAGTAAGGCAAGGTTTTCACGTAGCAGGAAAAAAAGAGTCACTCTACTTAAATAAATCCCTCCCACTGAAGTGCCCTTAAAAGCTTCTTAAATTAATCCTGAGAAATTAACATAAGCAGATACCATTCCTTTCTCATTGAGGCAGGGTAGACCCTCATGCATGTTAATTGTTCACAGCTTTTATAATCCAGTCTTCCACATGTGGGACCTGATCCACTCTGCCTGCTTCTGATTAAGAATCAGCCACGTGGGACGAGAGATGCTGAGAGAGGGATCTGTGGTACATTTTTCTGGGTTTGCGGGATCTAAAACTATTGTCTTGATTGCTCGTCTGAAACTTCGCTGTCATGCTCAGAGTTGTGATTATTGCAAATTTCCCCAGCTGAATGAAAATAATGCAGCTGGGTGATTACATCTGTGGAAAAGGCAGGCAACAGAGGGTGCATTGGTTGATTCCTCCTTTTTTGTGGGAATATGTTGATCCTACACCATCCTAAAACCTTAAAACTGTGGTCTTTTACTTTCATTGGAATCCATTGTTGTTGACGAAGTACAAATGTGAGAATAAATATAAAAAATGTGAGGGCAGAAAATGTCTAGCATGATGATTAACAAGTGTTTGCCCAAGTTATGTTCAAAACAATGCAGTCTCTCTCTCTCTTAAGCATGGAGACCCAAGGAGAAAAAGTTACCTGTAAATATATATAAATGTAAAACTACTGTCAAACAAATTACTACTGACATCACCCTTTTCCCTTGGTTAGTCCCGCCCACCTCAAACCAGTGAGGAAAGCGAGGAAAAAGAACAAAAATACAAACTCATGTGAAATAAACACAACTGTACTAACTTTGATTTCATTCACTATCCAATCACTAATATTAAGAAATAGGTTAAGAAAATAGTTTTAGGGCCATTAAACGTGCATCTATTGATGCCTTCCCTGGACTGTGGCCCCTGCGGTCTCTTGCTTTATGGCCCCTGGCATGCATGGCATGCATTTCTCCTGCATGCTGGAGCAGACCAGGCTGCAGGTCTTGGGGTGATGGAAGATGATGAATATGATCATTAAGCACCTCTGTTCTATATTGATGGGTCACCAGGGAGCCCTCAATCACCAACAAGGCCATCCGTTCTGTTGTGCCTCCACTCTCGGTCAGTGTGTCGGGTTTCAAACACATGGAGTTGATTTACCATGTGGCACTTTACCGGACGACGTCCACCACACCCTGACTAAGCAGTGGCTGGTTTGTTAGGAGGTCCCGTTTTGTTTTCTCTATAAACACAATGTACATTTAAGACTTGTTGTTGCAGGACGGTGCCCATTTACTGCAGCCGAGGTCACTGTTGTAAAGCAGTCTGAGGAATGTTGCTGGAATTTGGCACCTATTGTCGAGCAGTAGAATAATTAAGTTAGAGCAAAATTGGGATTTATATGTTAAAATTGTACTTTTGTAATTTTGTTTTCTATTTGATACAGATAATCAAAACACCCTGCAAATAGAGGGACATAAGAAGCATCATTCATTTATTTAAATTTGTTTCAGGTCACATAGGGCAGCAGAACAAGCTGCTAATACAGCATGTATATATTTATCACCTTCTATAGCTGATATGGCAAATGTGTTAGGAAACGGTTTTACATCCAGCAAACCTGTAGTAACTTTAGCATTTAGCCCTTGCTCTAAAAAATGCAGAGACACACAGACAGAAATATAAAAACCTGGAAAATTCCTCAAAACCTCCTCTGTGGTAGATCCTGCTACTGTAGGTAGACATGATGACACACACACACAGACTCACAAGGTGAAAACAAATAGCAGCAGCGCTGTCACGAAAATGTCAAAAAAATCGTAAGCATAGTACATTTGTGAGAATTGGTTCATCCAAAGGGAAATACATCAGAGGGATTAAAGTGCAGAGTCAGCACAGCACGCAGGACTGTGTGTGTTCTGCTCAAGGACACTTCAGAAATCCTGTGAGACTTCATTGAGCTTGTGTGTACATTGCACACATCCAGTTTGGACAGCACTCAACATTCCTGCTTTTTTAATAGATCGAGTGTCCTTTATGTCATTGTCAAAGCTGCTCGCCATGATTCACACATTCCACTTGTATAGACGCAGACTTTTACAGCCAGGGGAAGAGTAAAACATTAAACCATGTTCGACAGTCCAACAGGGAAACAGGGACTTTCAGCTTGCATCATGAGCCACCAGTGATAAACCACTGCCCTTTATTATCACATCAGTGAGCTTCTCCCTTTCAAAGAATGCTTGGATGCAATCCCAGAACATGGACAGAATGGAGCTGAAACTGCAAGGTGCTCTCCCACTCGTTACCGCAAATTAGAGAAAAGAAGAGTGAAATCAGATAAAACGAGGGTTTCTGAAAAACTCCCAGGAAGAAAGGGGGAGGTGATGAAGTTGTGAGAGCTGGTGAGTGTGTCAGGAGACAACAGTGTAACGCCTGGTGTCCAATTTCAAGCCATTTAACACACTAAACTCTTCAAATAAGTGAGCTGAACAAGCTGCTTTCAATACTTTTAAGTTCAAAGTCCCAAAGAACAAAATAAATAAGATATCTTCTCATTATCTCTTGTAGCAATGCAGATACGTTTTGGTTTTGTTTGCCAACATGTAATCTTCACATTTGTGAGTACTGCAAACAAAGTTATATCAATCTGCAATGTATTAGGGTGTTGTTAGAAATCTCAGAATCAGAAAGAAATAATTTACAGAGGAGATTGTTAAACATGCTGTGTTCACTGCCCTTTAAAAGAAGACTTTTAAAACATAAATTCATTTTTAAATGTGAAGATTGTTACCACTTTCACGTAAATATAAAGCTAAAACCAGCAACCTGTTAGTTTATATGACTGGAAAAAGCTAGCCTGGCTCTTTCCAATGGAAAAGAAATATGCCATACCTGCCAGCACCTCCTGAAGCTCATGAACTAACACGTTATATCTTGTGTGTTTTTGTGTGCACAATAACCAAGTGTGAAAAGGACACGTTGTTTTACAGGGTCCTTATGTGCCAGATTCTTTTTTGGCTAGGAGCGGTGACTTCCTGGACTCCAGGAATTTACTGCGCCCAACTAAAAGGTGTTGATTATTGCGTTATAAAGTTGCTGGATAAGCATATTTTCCTACCTCTGGACATATCCCCGGCTAGCTATAGTGCAGGTACAAGAAAAACAGTGTGACAAAAAAACAGTTTGCAGTTATAATCCAGGTTATCTTTAATAATCAGAGGTTAAAATGGAAATGATGTCTTTGTCACTTTCCTGTCTATAACCCCTCTCCGCCACGTCTCAACACTGCATACATAATAACAGCCTAGACTCAGTTAAGCCCACTGAAAATAGATAATGATGTGTTATCTCAGTCACTGGGGCTGTACAGTATGTGACGCTGCCGATCCCCTGACGAAACCGTCAGAGGGATGTGTCACATTTTCATCATGTTCCTTTAGATGCAGCAACGTTCTGATCTGGTAATATTAGCGCTGTCTTATCAAGTCATATACGTCTGTAACAGTGTCAGACTGACAGCATGTGAAGGAGGGCACAGTTCATACTGGGCTGGCGTGGGAGCTTTGAAACATGCTTATGAGTGACTCAGAGATGGTTATCTTTAGTCTGGAAAGTAAACATAAAGATGAGGTCATTCACATCTCTTTCTTCTGCAACAATGAATCTTGAGAAGTTTTAGAGAACAGTCAGTTCAACCAAATGTATCTAATCATACAGATAGTTTGGGATTCATTGGCTGTCTGTCCGTGGAAGTAACCGGATTCTCATTTGTGGAGCTTGCAGCACTGAATTAGGCCTCTAACATTAAAATTCAACAACAACTTGTCTTCCTAGAAATGTTTCCTGACAACTCTGGATAATCCACAGAAGAGAGATGCCATTTTTGGAAGCATTTTTTCAATACCACAAACTGGGTGGAGGCAGATGCCCCAAAACGTCAGCAGATAAAACAGAAAGGCCGGATACCACTAGAGGTTTGTGAGAAAATGTGTTTTTGTTGTTATTTGTGTATTTTAAACGTTTGGTTTTTCTTTTTAGATATGTATGTGATTTTTAAATATAGTTATTTCCAAATCCAGATATAGTTTTTTTTAAAGCATTTTTATTGTTATCTTTTAGTTTTGCAAATAACAGTGTTTTTTCTTTCTTGTCCTACATTATGTTTTGTATTGTACAGGTGTACCAAATAAAGTGGCCACTTAGTGTATTGTTTTAAATGGTAGAAAAGAATAGTTTTTAGTCATTTACAGGGTAAACAATATTTTTCTTCTTTTCTTTTTTTTGTTAGTCACTTGATTTTAAAATAGTCACAACTTCACCAAAAGTTCAGACTCAGCATCTTCATGAACTATCCTACTGTTATTGTCTTTCATATATAATTTGAGGTTCAAGCTCTCGCAACATCCGCCGATTGAAATGGTTTCAAGATGCATTCAAAGTCTCCTGAGAGAGACAAAAAGAGAAAGATCTCCTCTTACAGATATATTACATCCCTTAAAGCCACAAGGTAAAAGCACACCCTCTCCAACTCAAACAAAGAGTCTACTGTAAGCCTCTCTAAACTAGTTTGTGGTGGAAGATTGGTGACGTCGGACACGCTCAGCAGCTCTCTGATCAAACAAGTAAATGTCAAAGGGTGGTGAGAAATTAGGGCGATAACATTGTAATGGCCTTGAGTGGGTATAACTCTCAGTTCACAGAGCCTTTCAAGACAGCAGAGGATGCAGGGGTTGAGGTTTGAAGGTCATGAACTGTCTTCATGTCTTTATGTCTTTGTGGTGACAGATTAAATAAAGATAGATGATAGGTAGAAGCGATGAATTCTCCGGTCATCTCCGGTCACAGTCATCAACACAAACACAGAAGAACAGTGTTAATGCATGGAAAACTGTTTGCAGGAAAATCAAGAAGCAGCAATCAGAAACAGAGCGAAAACATTTTAAAAACAGGAACTCGCTCTGCGAACAATAGAAACCGGTGACGAGTCGAAACTTAAACTTAGATTTGATTTCATCTTGCAGATGGACACAGTCCTCACTCGGCTCCTCTGACCGGCAGGGAGGGCCCTGACCTTTGACACCAGCTGGATGCCTTGTCTTGTGTGTGTGTTCTGGGGGGGTTCTCCCTGCTGCCTGTGTGCTGCTGTTTTAACAACATAAGGAAAAAGTCTTTCATCAGGGGAAACAGCCATATGTCTTCTAACCCCCCGCCCAAAACCAGGAACACCTCACATCTTCAGTCAGGACATTATTGATTCTCTCTGCAGAGATTTACATCACATGTCAAATGGGGATAAGATTTACTTACGGGCAGTCCAGTGGCCACTGACCTCTGCTGACAAATACATTTCATAGAAAGTCTCACGTGGGCCGTGTGTCCCTGTAATCTGCGGGTAGAATATTGAATGACTGGGATTGAGGAGATAATGCCGTAATCTCCACCTGCAATTTTTAAATCCACTCGATAATCCTGGTTAAAATGTGGAGCTGCAGTTTCATGTACTGTAAAGTCATCAAAACACTGCTCTCTGCTATATGTTTAATTAGTGTATTTCTGCCACTACAGAAAGTCACATGGGTCGCTAATCAGCCTGCTACATATTTCTCACAGTTTAAAGGAGGTCATAAGGCCACCACAGATATCGCATAAAAAACGATCTTTGGCGCAAAGGTTTGGTGTTAACTAGTTTATAGCTAGCTCTACTAGCTTACTGTGTGTTGCAGCAGCAGCTCAATGTTGCTATGTTGAAAAATGTCAAGAGCTCAAGTGTGTGTGTGTGTGTGTGTGTGTGTAAAGGATTGAATGATCAATGTAGGTTATTAACATTATTTACATTCTTCACAAACGATCACTAAACCACATGATTATTTCACTTTGTTGGTCTGGAATCAGATTTATCAACATGAACACTTTTCACCCAACTATATGCGCTAACATAATTTATATTTTATTGATAATATCATTTGGAATAATTTGCTTGTAACACAACCATGAGCCAATGTTATTGAAAACTCTACTGTGTGTAACAGTGTAACCAAACTAATCTCCACTGGATGAAGAAGTATTGTATTAACACAAAACATTAAATTCTGTTATATCACATTGCTATGAACAATTAGTGACACTATATTTCTTCCTGCTTTCCTACTTCCTGTGTAGACAGGAAGTTAAAATACAAAATAATGGAGTTGGAAAAACTTCCTTGTTGCTGAAACACCATAAAGTTGCAGATTCAGGTTCTTTCACATTGTTTTCACATTTGTCATTTGATACAATTCATCCAGATTTTAAATGTCATAATAGTTCATTAATCCAGTGCTTCCCAGACTGACCATGTCCCTACCTGAATGTGGTAATCTCTCTATGAGGTTTATGAGGACCTGAAGCAGCATGATTACCTCTCTGTGTGAAGCACCACTTCACACGTACTCAGGCAAAGTGCAGTGGATCTCGCTGAATAACATCAACGGTCGTGCACGACAGCAGAAAGTGTGGACAGCGAAGTATCAAAGACAAGCTTTTACACAAAAGCCCACTACCTTCATGTTTGCAGCTGCCTTGTGTTTTTCTCAAAATGCTTTTATGCTCTGCACTTATGTCACCGACCTCCAGTGTTAAATAATAAAGGTGGACACATTTTGTCATGTAGTAAAGGAGTTGCTTTTTCTCTTCTGATACATTTAACTTGAAATGTGGCCTTGGCATGAATTAAACATTGTGCCATCAAAGCCCAGAGGGAGTGTTACCTTGCTATCCGCAGCAGTAGAGGACCAGCTCAGTCTGTCTGTACAAGACTCCCAAAACTTTAAAGTCACACATAGCACTTAAGTTGCATCATCTCACCGACTTTAGTATTTATAACCCGCTGTAGTGCATCCTAAGGCTGATTTGAAACATTAAGCTTTATGAGCAGCCTCAGCACTTCTTCCCCCTGATTAACACACAAGATCAGCACTTTTTATACCACACACTAACTTTTGGCGCACTTTCTTTGTCTCTTTGTAGTTTGAGTTTGCTGTGGTGGAGGTGCCGCTGGTGGTCATGCACCTTTCCTGATGGCCCAGAACTACAGTGTCCCAAAGACAGCAAATGATCGCTGAGAGGCTGAAGAGGAGAAGCAAACAAGAGACGACCCAGCAGCCTGAACAGGGAGAGCTCTGTCAACACGGTGTAATATGTCAGTGTCACCAGATATAGAAGCTGGCACTTAGGTAGTGGGGAAGAACGACAAAAAAGAAAAGTTCAATCTACAGTATAGAAGAAAATAAAACAAAAAGGCGTAGGTTAGTTCATCAATAAGTAATGCTATTTTCATCATTTATATAAATTCATAGCATCTAGCAAATAATACATAGCTTTCTATAATAACGTTTAGTATACCAAAAAAATTGTTTGCACTAACCCAATAAACTTTTAAACTCAATAAATAAGGTTTTATTTCTATCTTTACCACAAAGAGCATCGTCTTTTGCTGCATTACTTTGATTGATCAGTTCTACCGCCACTTTAGGAAAATGATCTTTAAATAAATGTAATGTAGAGGAGGAGTTGCCGACTTTATTTCAGTCCTGATTAATGTCTCCACAAGTTGCATACAGCATTTTGATCAGATCTTCTCTCATCTGGAGCTGGCGGTTGGACAGCAAAGGGGACGCAGTTTTGTGGCCTTTTAGTGAATAAGAAAACTGAATCTGTAAAAGTGAAGGAGGACAAAAACTTTATTTTGAAAAGTCAGGGGGCCATGTTTTTCATGACTCATTTCTAGTCCAGTAATGGTGAATATCCTTGTTTTAAGTTACTCATTTACTGTTTTGTTTTGTTAATGATTCACAAGAAGCTTTATTGTTGGCATGTGTCTGTGTGTGTGTATGCACCAACGAATCTTGAGCCCATATTTGTGTCACTGTGCGCCGAGCAGATAAGAAGACCGCTGAGAGATTCAGTGCATTGGGAGTGTTGTGAGGGAAGTCCTTTGGTTATATAGGAAGCATGTAAACTGAGCTGGAGCGCAAACAGGAAGTGAGTAATGGATTTCAGGTTTTGTTGCAGCAGAGAGACGAAAGGCTTGAGAGTTCCTCAATCGCTCCAGCACATGGTCGAGTTGCTAGAAGGCTGTTCTGTTGTTGCAATGCAGGAAAGGAGATTCTGGGGTTGATTGAGGGGGTCACAGGGTCATGTCATTGTCATTTTACAAACTTAACTTTTTATATCATTACTTAAATCATGAAATTAATTGTTTATAAACCCTCTCCAAACACTGTGTGAGCTAAATCTATCCTTTTTCTGGCCTTCTTTTGGTTGGAATGACGACATTAAGATACTAAGATTTTAACAATAATATATGAAGTGATGGAAGAGGAGGAAACACTCCAGTACTTCTATAACAGTGTTTGCAGTTCTTGGTGGTCTCTGGGTCATGACCCCCCCTGTACTTCAGCAGAGACAGGTGCCATCACATCTACTGCAGACAGTCGTGCTCAAATTAAAGCAACTTCCTTATTGTGTGACTGAAAGTTTCTTCGCATTCTCACCCCAGAATTAGAACTTTTTCTGTTTAAAAGTCAAACTATCTGTTTCCATTGTAGGTATTGTTCTATTCAGGATCCAATATTTGGTTTACTTACTTATTAACAGTGCAACAAGAAATTAAACAAGAAACATTGCCTAAAAACTAAAGTCTGTTAAAGAACTTGCAAGTTAGAGGGGTTAAGATTTTGTAATATTGGTTCACAATCAGTTTTGTATTTCAAAATATAGTGAAGTTTTAAAGTTACTCATTTACTGTTGCGATCTAAAAAAAACGTATTTTTAAAGAAATGAGCAATGTCTGAAATTAACATGACTTTTTTAGAAATGCCTTTTAAATGTCGCCCACTTCCTCAATATCTCTTGTGTATTGAATACAATCTGGCTTAAACAGAAAACTTAAAGAATACTAAACTAGCTAGTACCTGTTGTAATCATCTGGGATGAAACTAAAGTTAAACTCAAGCTCGTTTAATCAGTAACATCAACCAGCTTCCTCATCCACTCCTGCTTTTGTTTTCTGGCTAAACAAACAAAACCTCCATCATTAAAGTGAACACCAAACGATGCAATACGTGTGCCAAAGAGCTTCCTCTCAATTTAACTGGATTGATTGTCCGTAATTCATTCAGGATACAATAAATGTTGCCTTCTGCAAGCCTGAAAAGACAGCAAGAATCTGAATAGTGGGCTGATGCTGTCTTTTTTACTGTCAAGGTTATAAAAATGCAGCTTCGTGAGCTCTGTTTCAGAGGATCAACAACTGAGCCAAACCTGCTGATGAGACGAACACAAAGCCTGGAGGTGGCTGGAGGCTCTTGATAACAGCGGAGCTTTCATCCTCTTTAATGTTAAATGCATGCACTGTTATTTGTACACATTTCTTTATCCCCTTCATTCATTGTATTTATGTATTTATACTTTTGCACTGATTATCTGTAAGGAAGAGAGAGACACATACTCCACAATCAAGTCTTAACATTTTCTCCAGCCTACAGGCAGACAGCTGAGCTTTTTGTCCTTATAGCTGATGTCTTTGAGCAGTTCTCCTCCATGACAATGCTTCTTTACCCTCTTAGACAGAGAGTTCATAGGTCACATTCATACCTCTTTTTTACTTACTCTGCCTATGGTGTCACATTCCCCTGAAACTGATATATCTGACACAAAAAGATGGACTTACTTTCTTCCCACTTTTTTTGCCACAGCTGCAGAGGTTCAAAAATAGCTGCCCCATTCACATCTGACACACTGATGCCAAAGTGAAAATCACTGACTCACTGATACTATGGACCTCCGATAGAGCGGTGCAAGGATGAGTCCTAAAACCCAGAAATAAGTTAGCATTTTAGCACTTCCAGGTCCCTCACCTCGAAGTCAATGGTTTTTTTTAAAGGCGTTTTGGTTAGATGCCTGAAATAAGGTCTGTGGTTAACATAAGTTTAAGAGATGTTAACGTTTTGTTCTACGACATAAAATACGTCCCTAAATACCACACATGGGAATTTCTGAATCTTCTATGTGTCCATGTCTATGTGTCCATGTGAAACCACGGTTTCTAACAAGTGGCTAAATGCCTAACGTTAGATTTTAACTGCTGCCGATTGTATTTACGCTTCAAAAATCCTAAAAGTGGTGTTAATATGTGGAGATTATCCTGCTAAAAAAAACAAACATGTAAGTATCGTAAACGTTTGTTTGCCACAGATAATGCAATGGGTCTGCAATAATCCAAGATTCAATGAAAAAATCCCATTGGTGTTTTTTGTGGAGGGAATCAGTGCGATGCTAACTTCCGGGTCGGCCTACAAAAATATGTCATCCCTGCACCACTCTATGTCTTAACATATTCATATGTTTGAGACTATAGATCTGCTTAATTGTTTTGTTTTCTTTAAACAAGATCTAATGCAACAATTATTTGGCTGATTATATAAACTAAAAATAAAGTGTCATTGTCACCTATGGCAGCTCAAATAACATTTTGCTGACATGACCTGTTGCCATCATTGTCCAAGAAAGCAATATACATTGAACATTACTGCAGCAAGAGTCTGCCCACTATCTTATTAAAGTGAGTGACATAATAATGACTTTGAGCATATCTGCGGTGGAGGTCGATGCACAGCCATGCTGTCTCTGACACAGGGCAGGATGTATTTGCATGCCTGTACAGTCTCCCTGTAATCAGCACCCTGGCTGCTGGAGATAAGGCACAGTGGCACAGTGTGAGGCTGCGGCTGGCTTTCTGCCAGGAGACTTCAGGGCAAAGCATCCACACCAGCAACACCACTGAGGAACCCTCTGCCAGTGAAGACAGTGGGACACTACTGTACTACTCCACCATCATTATACCACCCTAACACAACTGAAAAACCTGGCATAAGACAAAAGTATCTTAGTTTGAATCAGTCATGTAGGTCAGTGATTCCCAACCTGGGGTACGCTGCGGGGTACTTCTAGCCATTGCCAGCGGATACGTGGAAAGATTGTAGAGTAGCTCAGCTTATTTGAAAAGATAGAAATTATGATTTGATTAAAGAAATCTATCCAGATATTGAGTCATCTACAATGCCCCTTTAAAAGTGCAGGTAACAGCTAAAAATAATAAATGTTTAAATAGGAACTAAAATTGATGGATATATATATTATTATATATATATATATATATATATATATATATATATATATTATAGCTGTTTTTTTAGTTATTTTTTAGTTAATCTTTATTTAATTGTATTTAGCTAAAATAAATGGATAAATGGTTCAAACGTCTAGCTTATCTGCCACTCCAGGTAGGGGAACAGATGTAAAGCTACATTTCAATGACAGTTCAACCGTGTAAAAAAAAACTAGTAATATCCAAATATCCTTTTATTCAAACAATATCAAATGAACACATTAAAAAGCATGTTGGGTCTGATATGGCTGAAGGGATGTAAGGTTGGGAATCTGATCTAGGTTGCTTCCTTTTTTTTTCTTTTTTTTCTGTTTGTGCCAGTCAGTAAAACCTGGAGATATCAGAACGTGTTTACCCTGTTTCCTTTACCATTTTCTTTTAAAGTACAAACATCTTTCACATATTTAAAATTTGCCCGAACATACAGTAGACAATCCATCACTGTAGACATGAAGGCTTACTTTGTTTTGTCAGTTTCTGTGCACCTGAGTTTTACATTTTTATGTCAGTCCACACATTATGTTACGCTGAACTACCTGCCATCCACCCGACAGCCTCAGGAAGAAAAGAAAGAGTAATCCCTTTAAAACATGTAACCTCATAAACCTTTTGTCTTATTATTTATGGCAGTTTGTCATCAGACATTAGTTAATTTTCTGCTACGCTGGGCAACAAAGACTGCATTTATAAAAACTGCAAACAATGAGTACTCTGAAGAATCTATAGACAGTAAAAAGTTAAGGGAATGCAAATTAAATGCAGACTGTATGTTACCCCCAATGACACTACTATTCTTCAAACAGTTGACCTAAAATAAGAGGTGAGGAAGTCATCTTTTCTAACAAATATAGGTTCTGTAAAGTATCTTATATCACCTCTAAACAGTCATCTTTCCTTATAGCCCGGACTGTAATTAACTTTATATAACTCATATTCTCCTCTGATTGCTCTTGGCCTATCAACTCAAGAAGGGCTTTTAGAAAAAACAAAGATTCCTTTCAACAACAGTTCTGTACTATAAATCAGCTCCCAAACCCCTTAGTCAGGGAAAATGCACTCCATGTGGAAGTTGTACTACGTTGCATCAGCCAAGAGAGTGGGGGGAAAAATGTTTTTTTAAATGCAAAGAGGGCTCTGTGTGGCTGTGTGAGCCAGGGGCAGCTCTTCAGCCGGAGCTCCATCTTTACGAGTCCACAGACACAATCACACTGGAACATGTGGTTTTGATCGGCTCACGTGCAAGGCCGAGGCCAGTTAAAGCACCAGTACACAACGATCACTCACTCTGCTGCGGCAATGAGAACCACATGCCAGTTTAAACCCAAATGCACTGATCCAAGTCCCTGTTTTCAGTCATGGGTTTGTCCCGCGAGAGTCCTGTTCCCAAGCTCGCAAACAATGGCTGTGTATTCATTTAACTTTCTCAAGCAGTTGTGAGAGTGTGGAGTCTCTCCCAAAAACATTTGATTGTGATACTGGATTACATTGGCTGATGTGTTAAATGTATCAATATGTGCGATAGTTTCAGGATGTTTCTCAAACATCCCCACACCTTTTGATCAATTGAAACATCAAGACGACACTGACAGTTAAATCAGTCCGTCAGCTTTGCTGTGTTTGCCTGTGTTAGTGTTTTCACGTCGGCGAGATAATGCGAGATTAGACTCAGAGAAACAATAGCATTAATTTGGAGTCTTTCTGTTTCCACCTGGTGAATGTAAGTCCAATATTCACTCTCTTTTAGCTCTGTTTTTGATCTCGATCAACTCCTGAGGGTAATATCTGGCTCTCTAGCTGCTAAATGCTCCACTACAATCACCAGCTAATCGCTAATGTGTCTGTCAGCCGAATGGTGCTGAGCAGGTAGGGTACAGTGTTACAGTCACAGAACTTAATGTGAACTAAAACAGTAAAGTTGCAGCCGGACGGCTAAACAAGGAGCTATAAAGCTTTGTAAGCAGAGGAGAGCTGCAGATTCAGGTGATAATTCTCCATATCATTATGAGCGTCCCCATTCACATGAGATACCATGTTATTATAAATAAAATATTGATTATAGCTGCTTTAAACACGCAGAAGTTTATTTTAAATAAGATATAAAGATATATTGAATTTTGAATTTTGAATTTTAAAGAAATGCGTATACAATGATGCACAAGACATCTGGAGTATTTCTATTTTATGGAATGGTTTACTCATAAAAACATGGACTGTTGGCTTTGAAGATGTACTCTTTGTAACATCATACACTGAAGAGTTGCAACAAGATGAGAATTAAAGACAGAATACACTTTTGTTTTTACACATGAGTTTGCCAGATTAGAGCTACTTCAAAGTGGAAAACTGGATGTTACGGCAGATTCAAAGCATTCTCTGTTTCTAAGTTCCAGTTTACTTTCAGATCTGCTATTGTCTTTCATATTACATGAATTTAAACTGACTTTGGGGACTTGTGGTGGGCATTTTCACTATTATTTTACATAAGACTAAATCAATAGCAAAAAGAAAATAATTATTTGCAGACCTAAAACAACATTTGGCATGATTTCTCTAATAATCAGCACAAAAACTCTGTTTAGTTTATTGGATTTCAGTCTCCCACCTGATTTATCACACCTTCTCACTAACTGTCCACTGGGATGTACTTGTAAATGTACCCCATTTGCCCCTGTCTGGGCTGTGATGTCTGCAAATTGGCAACAGCATGTCATCTTTGTCCCTTTGCTGTTTGGTGTCATTACACTGCGTCCACTCACCACCATCAGACTGTTTATAGCACACTTTGTACTCTCGTGAACTGTTAACTGGGGAGAAAACCCTGAAATTCCCTCACCCAACAGCTGGCTAATCCCCTCCAGTGATCTTGTCCCATGGAAAAAGCCACAGTGGACACCCAGACTGAGTTTATATATATATATATATATATATATATATATATATATATATATATATATACGTTTCTGCTGCATAGTAGAAAGTGGACAGGTCGTAACCCTGAACTGATGGCTGTGTGGGAAGACTGTCCGACCAACATGCATGTGTCGTTATCTTCCTCTGTCTCTCTCATGCTGTTGTCATTGCATTCTTGCTCTGACCCTGAAAGCCATTCACTCCAACACAAATTCATTTCTGAAAGAGCAGGTGACAACCAAGAATACTTTCACTCTGTTGACAGGCTGCATGCCACTGTGAGAGGAGAATATCGTGATGACATGATACATTTTGAGCCACCCTGTAGAAAGAAGACATTATAGATTAACGTGAGGCTCTCTTTGGTATCCAATGAGGTCAACCGGTCTCGCTCTGAGGATATTATTCTTCTCATAGAAGCTCTAGGGCTCAAGGCCATTTATGCTCCAGCTACAACAGATCAGCCTTTTATAAAAAAAACTTCTTACATTGTCCCGCGTGACCCCTCACTGTTATTTCTGTCCATTCTCCCAAACGCCACCATAGATAATGCATAATGCACGTTACCATTCTTCCCCCAGATTACGCCGAGAGGGTTATTGTGTTAGGGAGCCCTCTGCAATGTACTGAGACCCAGGCAGGCTGAACGGGCTGCGGGGAGCAGGACTAAAGCAACAGGCCTGTGGTGTCTCTCCAGGGCGCCACTGGGAGAGCCCGAGTGTGGAAGCCATCAAGGCTCCAGCAGCTGATGTGTTCTGACAGTGTTGTGGTAGATCCGCTCTGCCGTAAGAGGTACATAGGAAACACGGTGCGGTTCACATGGGGAGTTCTTTTTCCATCCACAGCTCGGTCTCAGTGGGGTACATTGTCTGTGTGTGTGTGTGTGTGTGTGTGTGTGTGTGTGTGTGTGTGTGTGTGTGTGTGTGTGTGTGTGTGTGTGTGTGTGTGTGTGTGTGTGTGTGGAAAGTAACTTTCACTCAAATGATGTGCTTAAGTACAACTTTGAGTTACTTGTGCTTACTTGAGTTTTTCCATAATATTTTATACGTCCACTACATACATTTAGGAGGGGAATGCTGTACTGTTGATACTTGAAGTACATGCATCTGATAATACTTCCATACTGCTTCTTAAGTGTGCTTATGAATGCAAGACTTTGTACTTGCAATTGAGTACTTCCCCCACCACTGTTGTCCTGCTCCCTTAGAGGGATTGAATTAAACCGATGGCCTCTCAGACGCTGTGGCCCTTTGGATAAAACTTCCGAGGAGACCTAGTGAATTTCCAGTTTGCTGCGCTGAGGCCTGACACATGTTTTCTCAGGGCTTATGTGTCGAGGTATACGCTGCCCGCGTGGGAAACACTTGCATTCCACAACCACTTGTTGACCTCCCTGAACTCTCACTTTGCCGATTCCTCTGCGTTACCTTGGCCGTGGGGAGAGGACGTCCACCTAGCTCACAGGGAGGAGGAACATATGTAGGGGGAACCTCTCGCTCGGCAAAAATAAACTGATGACACATTTGTGTGGGAGGCATCTGTTTTCATTAATGTATTCACATGTAACACTGCTTGAGTACTTTGTAGATACTGAAGGAAACTATTCTGGATCGTAATTGACATTTATATGATACCTAATGCAGAGTCATCTTAATGTCTTCAACACCTCACGGTCAGTGTCAAGCGCTGCATGTCAAAAGCCATTTGAACCCCGCTCAAAACTGTCCACTTACTGTCCTGGATTAACACAAATGTGATACTAATCTAGAGTTCCATTAACACATGAGCTCTCTGTTCAAAGACACATAACTGTGTCCCGAGTGTCTTTACACTACGTGAGGATCTGATAACCTTCTCTGTGTGGCTCATGTTTGGTTAGTTTATGATTGCAGAATAACTACTCATAGTAAACCCTGTGTGAACTCTTTGAGTGGTAATAAAATGTAATGAAAGCTTACCCCCTTCCAAAGGAAGTGAAAAGTCATGGGTTCAATTTCATCGCCTGAACTTAACCAGGGTCCATACCACATATCAAAGTGATACTGCACTTCCATAAAGCTGGGGGAGTTTCAAAAAAGAGAGAAAAGAAAAGAAGAAATGGTCCAATTATCTAATTCATCAACCTAATTTAGGTTGAGCTCCAAAATTACATTTAGCTGACTCTTTAGTCCAAAGAGATTTACAATAAGTGCAAACAATCATGAGGATACAACTCCGAACAGCAAGAATCTTGCAAGTACATTAGCTTCAAATAGGTGAAATCCTTTTAAGTGCAGAACAATAGTTTCAAATAAGCCAACCAATTCAAGTGCTACATATAGAAATAAAAATGTATTATTGGCCGAGGTGCAGTCGAAACAGAAGGGTTTTCAGTCTGCTGACCTGACATCAACGGGGAGCTCGTTCCATCATTTTGGAGCCAGGATAGCAAACAGGCAGGTTTTATTTGAGGTGTATCTATCTGGGTCCCACTCGCAGTGAGGGAGTAGAGAGACGATTGGCCAATGCAGAGCAAAGTGAACGTGCTGGGGTGTATGGTTCGACCATGGCCTGGATGAATGAAGAGCCAGATCCATTCACAGCACGGTCGGCCAGCACCAGAGTCTTGAAGCGGATTCTAGCAGCCAATGGTAACCAGTGTAGGGAGCGGCGGAGCGGTGTAGTGTGGGAGAACTTGGGAAGGTTAAAGACCAGTCAGGCTGCTGCATTCTGGATGAGCTGTAGAGGTCGGATGGCACATGTAGGCAGTCCAGCCAGGAGGGAGTTGCAGTAGTCAAGGCGTGAGAAGACAAGAGCCTGGACCAGAACCTGCGTCGCCTTCTGAGTCAGTAGAGGACTCATCCTCCTGATGTTGTAAAGAGCTGTTGCAGCAATGCTGGTATTGAAGGACAATCTTGTGATTTCCATAATGCAACTCAAACTCCTGTGTTATATCGAAGTCATTGGGTTGAATATGTGTCTGCTTGGTCTTTTAGGCACTTTTAAGCACCAAGCGGGAGCTGGAGTGACCCATTACAAATGGAGGGTGGTCTGTAAACTCCACACCAGATTGTTAAAGTGACCTTATGCAAGACATTGCATCTCTGTCATCTATCAATAGCTCTGCAGCTGTGTAGGAGGAATGTAATGAATAACTAATAATAAAAGTTATCCACTTAATTCACATACAAAACTTACATTGAAAAACTTCTCAAACCCCCCCACCCCATTTCTGATCCTTCGTAAATCGAAATGTAATCTGTTGTTATACAGTATATCTCAAAAGTGAGTACACCCTTTAGATTTTTGCAAATATTCTGTTATATCCTTTCAGGGGATAACATTATCCTACTGAAACTTTGATATAACTTAAAGTAGTCAGTGTGCTGCTTGAATAACAGTATAGATTTATTGTCCTTTGAAAATTACTCAGTACACAGCTGTTAATGTCTAAACAGCTGGCAACAAAAGTGAGTACACCCCATAGTGAACATGTCTAAATTGTGCCCAAAGTGTCAATATTTTGTGTGACCACCATTGTTATCTAGCACTGCTTTAACCCTCCTGGGCATGGAATTCACCAGAGCTGCACAGGTTGCTTCTGGAATTTTCTTCCACTCCTCCACGATGACATCACGGAGCGCACAGATGTTGGACACCTTGCACTCCTCCACCTTCCTCTTGAGGATGCCCCACATGTGCTCAATTGGGTTTAGGTCTGGAGACATACTTGGCCAGTCCATCACCTTAACCTTCAGCTTCTTCAGCAAGGCCGTTGTCATCTTGGAGGTGTGTTTAGGGTCATTATCATGTTGGAAAACTGCCCTACGGCCCAGTTTCCGAAGAGAGGGGATCATGCTCTGCTGCAGGATGTCACAGTATATATTGGAATTCATGTGTCCCTCAATGAAATGCAGCTCCCAAGTGCCGGCAGCACTCATGCAGCCCCAGACCATGATGCTGCCACCACCATGCTTGACTGTAGGCAAAACACATTTGTCTTGGTACTCCTCACCAGGGTGCCGCCACACACGCCGGACACCATCTGACCCAAACAGGTTTATTTTGGTCTCATCAGACCACAGGACATGGTTCCAGTAACTCATGTTCTTGGATTCATTGTCTTCAGCAAACTGTTTGCGGGCTTTCTTATGCATGGGTTTCAGAAGGGGCTTCTGTCTGGGGCGACGGCCATACAAACCGATTTGATGCAGTGTGCGGCGTATGGTCTGGGCACTGACAGGCTGACATCCCACTTCTGCAACCTCTGCAGCAATGCTGGAAGCACTCGCACGTCTATTTTTGGAAACCAACCTCTGGATATGACGCTGAGCACGTGGACTCAACTTCTTTGGTCGACCCTGGCGAGGCCTGTTCCGAGTAGAACCTGTCCTGGAAAACCGCTGTATGATCTTAGCCACTGTGCTGCAACTCATTTTCATGGTGTTGGCAATCTTCTTATAGCCAAGGCCATCTTTGTGAAGCGCAATAATCCTTTTTTTCAGCCGCTCAGAGAGTTCCTTGCCATGAGGTGCCATGTTGTCCAGCATTCAGAGAGAATTGTGCCCAAAACACCAAATTTAATAGCCCTGCTTATCATTTACACCTGAATCCTTGTAACACTAACGAGTCACATGACACCAGGGCGGGAAAACAACATCATTGGGCACAATTAGGACATGTTCACTATGGGGTGTACTCACTTTTGTTGCCAGCTGTTTAGACATTAACAGCTGTGTACTGAGTAATTTTCAAAGGACAATAAATCTATACTGTTATTCAAGCAGCACACTGACTACTTTAAGTTATATCAAAGTTTCAGTAGGATAATGTTATCCCCTGAAAGGATATAACAGAATATTTGCAAAAATCTAAAGGGTGTACTCACTTTTGAGATATACTGTATATATGACATTTTACTGGAAAGAAATCTAGATTAAATCAACATTTTCACAAGATATTTGTGCTATTTGTTGATGTACATGTGAGCATTTAGCATAAGGTTTAATGCATTTGTGTAGACCTTATTGTGAATGACCTTCATTCAAACCCATTTAACTGTTATCTATTTAATTCTAACCCTAACCCTAACCCTTAGTAAAAATGTTATAATATATAATCAGCAGGCCCAATAAAATGACTTGCCTGGACATGTTACTGTAAAAACAAAACATTTTCTAAATGTGTAACAAATGAATTCCATTCAGTTACTGGACCTTTCCCTGTGAGCACAGCAACTGTATGTTAATTAGCGGTAGTGCCCAGATGGGGGCAGGTAGCCAAATAAATCTGAGTTGAAAGCATCCTTTAAAGAATGATTACGCAATTACTCCTGACATGTCCTTAATTTTGAATTAAAGAAATATGATTTTCTGTACTGACCTTTACTCACGAATCCAATTTGCAAAGCAAAGCTCTCGACATGCACGACTCCAAGCGACCACTCATTGTGAGGATATCGACGTTACCCAGGTGTCTCCTCGTGTTGCCTTTTGTCTGAACTTATTTAAGGCCTTGTGTCCGTTTTACCTCTTTGCCTTTTAAAGAGGCTTAATCTTGTTTCAGAACATTTCCATGACAGGAGCAGTTTAACTCTTTTTTTCTTAGCCTTTAAGGCGTGTGCCAGATGCCCTCTTTTCTTCGAAGGGGCCCTCATATTCAAATCACAGCAGCTGGGGAGTGCTTTGGTAAGAGGCAAAGGAGTGGGCAGAGACTGGGGGAGTTTTTAAAGATGTAATGGGGTGGGGGTGTGCGTTTGTTTGGCCAGTGTATAATCTGGCACACGTCTATAACAGAGAAACCCCAAGGTTCTCAGTCTTTGATCCAAATAAGCAGTGTGAGGCTTGCATGCGGGGGGTTTGTCTGGTCTTAAGGGGCTTTTATTCTGGGTGTGAAGGCATAGGAGAGAGAGGCACTGTCGGTAGGCGGGGGTGGCATGTGGCTGTAGAGACAGCAGGTTGTCTGCCCACAGGCAGGGATGCTGCTGGAGGGGCCGTCGTAGGGGAGCACACATGTCACTCTGTGAGGCTTACATTATTTTCTTTGTTAGTCTCCATGTGGATAATGGATTCTGCCCGCATTCACCGCCAAGATGTGATTTAATACAGGACACTCCCACATATGCTGACCCTGGCATTTTAAATGGGCTTGCAGTGAGACATTTGGTTTATTAAAGTCATATGGATGCTACAGTACTGTCACCATACAAAATGGGCTGCAGCAAACATCAGCTTCTTTGCAATTGTTTTCAGATTATTTGTTTTGCTTGTTTTCTTTATTATGTTGTTGACAGAAGAGTGACAGGTCCTCGGGTTTGAACCAGGGACCTAAAGCTCACACAGTATGCATCTCATTGGCAAACCAGAACACTAGCTTGCCAGTAATTGTATAGGCCTACTGTGTCCTCTGTGGGAACATCAATTAAAAACAAAATCAACACTATGTGGCCAGAAGTAAGTGGACACCCCTCTCCACAAATTGTCGGCGTACTTTTAGTCTACATCCCTTAGTTCAAGGAAAATAAAATTATATTTTAGACGACAACGTCCTTCAAACTTTGCAGCAACAGTTTGGTGAAGACGCTCTCTTGTTTCAACATGACAAAGCCAGGTCCTTGAAGAAATTGTTTTCTTTATGGAGTTTGGTGTGGAAGAACTTGACTGGCCTGCAGAGAGTCCTGACCTCAACACCTCTCCAACACCTTTAGGATGAACTGCAATACTGAAAGTAGAGTCAGGCCTTATCAGCTCAACAGCAGTGTTGGATCTCACTAATGTTGTTGTGACTAAATGGGAGCAAATCCCTACAGCCTTAATCCAAAATCTTCTTGTCTTATTTTGGAATGAGAATAGGTGTAATGTTTGGCTGTTAATAAAGTTGTTTAAATGCAGTTGTTGTGAGCCTCAGTGAGGGTCATTCAAGGTTAAACTGCCAACTGTCACACAGATAAGAGAAGTTCCTCTTTTAAAGATAAATAAATCATAGCGCTCTCAGGATTGTTAAACAAAATGTGTTCTGGCAGGAAACTGGAAACTCCACAGAGAGGGAAAGTACAACTGTCCCTTTATTGTGCACAGTCTGTCGGGAGGCCGCTTTGTCATCACTCATGGATCAGTGTTACTCAGGGTTCTCATGCTGACTGAGTCTCTCCCCAGAGGTCTAAGCCAACCCCAGAGGGTCAGGAGACGGGACGAAGGGACCGCTGCAACTGAACGCGCTTGTCTCTGTGAATCGTCCTCACAGAAATGGCTCAGGGTAAAGAGGCAAGAATAACACTCACATTTAACCCAATGTGAGGTTTATTAGCCACACTATGTCCCATTTATGGGTCTTTGCTCAAATAAAGGGTACTTTTCACATTGTTTGGAATCAATTATAGTACAATTTGAAAGTCATGGAGATATAATTCTTCCCTAAATGTCAAAAAAGTTGCACCTTTGGTTGTAAAGTGCTGGGCCTAGTTCAACATCCCCATTACTCTGTCATGTGAGAGGCTTTCCAGCTAGCTGCTGATGTCACATCTGTACTGAATCAAAGGGTTATTTCATCCAAATCACACACAAAGAAAACATACTTTCTCACTTACTTTTAGTGGTTTTGAGGCATGCAGAGTTGCAGTTTTATGTATCAAGGTTTTTAGATATTTGTTTTGCCAGGTCCCCTGATGTGCAGTCACCAGAGGTGTCTTTGAGTAGCAAGAGTTGTATTTGATCAGGGGCCAAAGCTGGACACAGACACTGGAAAATATCAGGAATGGTAGATTTATTGCATTAGAGTGATCTGTTTTTGGGGAAAGTCACTTTGTACTGGGGTGGTTTCAAATGTATTATCCGACATAATACATTCTGACCTGTACAAGGCTCAGGTGGTGCTGTGTGCACAGAGAAAGACAAAGAGAGACTTGCAAGGCGTTTATTGTTTTCTTAACAGAAATGGTGCAATATCAACACCTTGTGGTAGAACAGGGAACAATCACTTTTAATTGTAATAACATAATGAACATAATACAAGTTCACACAATTCAATGCAAATTGTTCTTTCTTTCCCCTTCCCATTTTGTTCTTTTTTTCTAAATGTGTCAAAACACAGAACACAACTGTTTAAAAAGCACACGGCATTTCTTATACTGATATAAAGGCATGTCTAAATTGTATTGAATCCTACTTTAATAAAACAGTGTCACACTGGGACCGAATCTATTTCAACAAACTGCTTTCTCCTGACTGAAAAAGCATAATACATGGACTAGTTAAATATGCAGTTTGTGAAATAAGGAGTTATATGGCTTCTTATCATTCAGGTTCTCTATTACATGTACAGCTCAAACTGTACTGCTGGGCTTGTCAGTAAATGGTTACAGATTTAATAAAACCTGAATATTTTGGGGAAAATAGGAGGAAATACTGTAAGCCTAGAGCCCAGAGGTACATAGGACTTTGCGCTCGACTAGCTCTGTCGTCCTGGTCTTAGTTACTTGCAAACTTTTAAATATAGATTGATCCGTTACGTTTCCTTGTTGGATCCATTATATGTCTAGAGAATTAAGTTAAAAAAGAAGGTTGATTAGGAAAGTGAAGCTGTTCTTTCATGTATATGATATGTGTTCAAGGAGGAGACTCTGATTAAGTTGCAAGTTGGAGGAAAAAGATTTAATTTGATAAAGGACTTTTTGAATAAGATAATTATTCAGGTTATAGTAGTATCTGAAATTGTATATATATATATATATATATATATATATATATATATATATATATATATATATATATATATATATATATATATATATATATATATATATATATATATATATATATTTATTTTTTGTATAGGACTCGTCACACTCAATTTTCTCAGTTATGATCAATTATTGAAATGTTAGAAATGGGAATATATGAAAATAATTGAAGCTGAAAATTTAAGTTTTCAGTTGAAAATTCAAAAGTAATGTTCTTTACAAGAAAAAAGAATAAAGAAAATACTACGAAAAAATAATTTAGACATGAAAAACAATTTGGTTATTTGGAGGAATATATACTTCAGATTATCATGGAGAAAACACAATACACGTGTTATGGATAAGTGTAAAAGTTGAACAATTGTATGAAATATATTTATGTAGCTATAATCAGATCAAAGTTAGATTATGGTAGTGTAGTTTATGTATCTGCATCTGGGTCCGTGCTACAAATTGAGACAGGAGAAATGCCTTTGTGTTTTAAGGAGAAAACAGCCCTTAGTCAACTATTGGATGATTTTCAGAGGTCATGGTTGTCACCAACCAAAAAGATGCTACAGGCCAGCTGGAAAAGGAAAAGAATAAGGCAAGGTTATTCGTATAGCACCTAATTTAACAACACGAGGACAGTACTTTATATAAGACAGAAAAAAATTACTAAAGAAGATTAAGTATTGGCTGAACAGGAGACACAGCAGCTAGAGATTTGGGAGAGTATGAAAATGAGTTTTTTGGTCCAATTTTGATGTGGCCTATAATCCCTGTGTGGGTAGGCCTACTATTAACTCCGTTGGATTTAGAAATACAAGAAATAAACGTGCAGATGTAGTGAGTAGTTTTTATACCTATAATAAGGAATATAAATATAAATATAAAGACTGACCAGACCCGGGCAGCAGAGGCTGGCTCTGGGGACGTGGAACGTCACCTCTCTGTGGGGGAAGGAGCCGGAACTAGTGCGGGAGGTGGAGCGCTACCAGTTGGATCTGGTGGGGCTTACCTCTACGCACAGTCTTGGCTCTGGAACCGTACTCCTGGATAGAGGTTGGACTCTATTCTTCTCCGGAGTTGCCCAAGGTGTGAGGCGTCGGGCAGGTGTGGGGATACTCACAAGCCCCCGGCTGAGCGCTGCTACGTTGGAGTTCACCCCAGTGGACGAGAGGGTCTCCTCCCTATGCCTTCGGGTTATGGGGGGGAAAACTCTGACTGTTGTTTGTGCCTATGCCCCAAACAGCAGTTCGGAGTATTCAGCCTTCTTGGAGACCCTGAATGGAGCTTCGCAGGGGACTCCAATAGGGGACTCCGTAGTCTTGCTGGGAGACTTTAACGCGCACGTGGGAAACGATGGAGACACCTGCAGAGGCTTGATTGGGAGGAACGGCATCCCTGATCTAAACCCGAACGGTCGTTTGTTGTTGGACTTCTGTGCTAGTCATGGAATGGCCATAACAAACACCATGTTCGAACATAAGGATGCTCATAAGTGTACGTGGTACCAGAGCACCATCTGGTGGTGAGTTGGATCAAGGGGTGGGGGAAGACTCTGGACAGACCTGGTAAGCCCAAACGGGTAGTACGGGTGAACTTGGAACGTCTGGAGGAAGACCCTCTCCGGGAGATCTTCAACTCACACCTCCGGCGGATCTTTTCAGACATCCCTGTGGAGGTTGGGGGCATTGTACCTGAGTGGGCAATGTTCAAAACCTCTATTGCTGAAGCTGCGGTGAGGAGCTGTGGTCTCAAGGTCTTAGGTGCCTCAAGGGGCAGTAACCCTCGAACACCGTGGTGGACCCCGGTGGTCAGGGAAGCCGTTCGACTGAAGGAGTCCTTCCGGATTATATTATCCGGGAGGACTCTGGAAACAGTTGCAGTGTACCTGACGGACTCTAAGGGCGGCAGCCTCTGCCGTGGCAGAGGCAAAGCAGCGGGTGTGGGAGAAGTTCGGAGAAGCTATGGAGAAGGATTTTCGGTCGGCACCAAGGTGCTTCTGGAAAACCGTCCGGAAACTCAGGAGGGGGAAGCGGGGAACCATCCAAGCTGTGTACAGCAAGGGTGGGACCCTGCTGACTTCGATTGAGAAGGTTATCGGGCGGTGGAAGGAGCACTTTGAGGAACTCCTGAATCCGACTAACACTCCCTCTATGATAGAGGCAGAGCTGGAAGCTGATGAGGGATCATCGTCAATTTCCCTGTTGGAAGTCACTGAGGTAGTCAAACAACTCCACAGTGGCAAAGCCGCAGGGGTTGATGAGATCCGTCCAGAAATGCTGAAGGCTTTGGATGTTGAGGGGCTGTCTTGATTGACACGCCTCGTCAACATTGCATGGAAGTCTGGGACAGTGCCTAGGGGGTTGCAGACCAGGGTGGTGGTGCCCCTATTCAAAAAAGGGGGATCAGAGAGTGTGTGCCAACTACGGGGGTATCACACTTCTCGAACCTCTGATTGAAGAGAAACAATGCGGATTCCGTCCTGGCCGTGGAACAACGGATCAACTCTTCACTCTCAGTCACTGGATCGGTTCGCAGCCGAGTGTGAAGCGGTTGGGATGAGGATCAGCACCTCAAAATCTGAGGCCATGGCTCTCAGCAGGGAACCGGTGGATTGCCTACTCCGGGTAGGGAATGAGCCCTTACCCCAAGTGAAGGAGTTCAAGTACCTCATAGTCTTGTTCGTGAGTGAGGGGACAATGGAGCGAGAGATTGGCCGGAGAATCAGAGCAGCGGGGGCGGTATTACATTCGCTTTACCGCACCGTTGTGACGAAAAGAGAGCTGAACCAGAAGGCAAAGCTCTCGATCTTCCGGGCGATCTTCGTTCCTACCCTCACCTATGGTCATGAAGGCTGGGTCATGACCGAAAGAACAAGATCATGGGTACAAGCGGCCGAAATGGGTTTTCTCAGACGGGTGGCTGGCGTCTCCCTTAGAGATAGAGTGAGATGCTCAGCCATCCGTGAGAGACTCGGAGTGGAGCCGCTGCTCTTTTGCGTTGAAAGGAGCCAGTTGAGGTGGTTCGGGCATCTAGTAAGGATGCCACCTGGCCGCCTCCCTAGGGAGGTTTTCCAGGCACGTCCAGCTGGGAAGAGACCCCGGGGAAGACCCAGGACTCGGTGGAGAGATTATATCTCCTCACTTGCCTGGGAACGCCTCGGGATCCCCCAGTTGGAGCTGGCGGATGTGGCCCGGAGAAGGGAAGTTTGGGGTTCCTTACTGGAGCTGCTGCCCCCGCGACCCGACCCCGGATAAGCGGTAGACGATGGATGGATGGATGGATGGATGGATGGATGATGGATGGATGTAGTGAGTAGTTTTTATACCTATAATAAGGAATATAAATATAAAGACTGCGTGCAGGTTTTTCCTGATAGGCAGAAAGATCCAGTAACTGATTATCAGAAATATACAAATAAAGTTCGCATTTCTTAAGTGTGTATATTGTTGGGTTGTATGGCATTTTTATGCCTTTAAAAAGGCTTGAACAAATCAAACCAAACATTGTTCTAGTCCGTAGTGACTCAGTCTCTGCTCTGTTCAGTATTAAGTCACTGGTAGATCTAGTAATCACCATGACATGATACTTTCCGCACACTGCACTGATACTTGTATGCCACTTTACCTTTAACATCCTGTTTTACTACCTGTTTATATATTATTATAATATATATATATATATATATATATATATATATATATATATATTATATATATATATATATTATTATATTATTATAATATATATATATATATATATATATATATATATATATATATATATATATATATATATTACTATTTGGAATAATGGCATACATCTACAGAGTCCGGCAACAACACTGACATAAGGAGATAAGAGGACAACATGTACATTCAATTCAAAATGACTGGGAACTGTGAAGAGAAATAGTGAAGGAAAAGGAAAGATAATAATGACAGAAAAATAATGACACTAATCTGAGCGGCACACTTCACCTCCTCCAGAAGATGGCAGTAATGCAACACTAAGGACGCCAGATACCTTTAAACCTCAAAGGAGAAGAAGAAGACGTTAATTCTGACATTAGTTTTATTAAAATATTGTCTTATGGACCGTCTGGCATCTTTTGGAAGTAAGTATTGATAGTGAAATGTAACCGCTGCAGCTTTACACTAAACATATCGCTTCTTTCTCAAGTTGTCTGTGGGTAGCCACGTTAGCTCAGCTGCAGCTAGCATTTTTCTGCTAGCGTTAGCATATAGCTAACATTTCTGGACATTTGTCAGCCTTTAATATATGTTGTGACTACAAACCGCCTATTGTGGGGTTGTTTTTGTTGGATAACTTTCAAACACGTCCTGCTATAAAGCTGACACAATTAAACCAAACGTTAGTTTAGCTTTCATAAGCAGCGTTAGCATAGCTAACAATAAGGCTACCGTTATATGCAGTGGTTTGTTTACATTAGCATCTGCTGGCTTTAACTTTAGGGCCGCTTTGAGAGACTTCTGTACCAAAAGCCTTGTCTATTTTGTAAGTGATCATTTGGCATTATAACTTATGTTAATATGATAGTTTGTCCTGTTAGTCAGTAGTGATTAAACACTAATCATGTCCATTTCAGATGATCCCTTTGATAAACCACCATGCAGAGGTTGCTCATCCTATCTCACTGAGCCTTACATCAAGTGTGCAGAATGTGGACCCTCACCTTTTTTACTCTGCCTCCAGGTGAGTGCGTGACAGATGTACACAACTGTTATAAGTGCTCTTGTTTATTCCCAGATTGAAATATAATGTTTTTATTTCAGTGTTTCACCAAAGGATTTGAATACAAGAAGCACGAGAGTGATCACAAATATGAAATCATGGTAAGTAAATTACAAAGTTGTCTCTCACACACAGACACCCCCCACACACGTAGCATTTATCCTCACTCTTTACTTTTAATACAGACATCAGACTTCCCCGTGCTGGAGTCTGGTTGGACGGCACAGGAAGAGATGACCCTGTTGGAAGCAGTCATGGACTGCGGATTTGGAAACTGGTGAGTGCTTTGTCACTTGTGGATTGTAATCTAGGTTCTTGGTCAGATGCTCTCAAAATATATCCTAATTTTTTGTTACACGTATTGGGAAAAATAAATACAATTTAAAATAGTTCATCACATAAACCCAACCACCTGCATGACATCACATCACACGATGAGTTACCACTGTTTGCTGACATGAAATGTAAAATGTTTGGTTTATTGACCTAAATGGGAATTTTGAAAATCAGGTTAATGTGCTGCTCCTGGCTGAAATTTTTTTTAAAAAATGGTTTGGGACATGAGAATTTTGGGGTATAATAAATGGTTTTAAATGTGCTTAACTTGTTACAATTTATCATGAATTGTGAGGAAATTGTTTTTTGAACAAAGCTATTTACTATAAATCAGTGTGATATGCTTTTGATTAAAACCAGGATTTCGTGAGCATAATTCTATTGTTGGAAATCTTGAGTGAAAGGTCTTTCCAGTTATTATTTAGAGGACTGAAATATGTTACAACCGCAGTGTACTGTACTGTGTTATATGTTTAGAACATTTACAGCTCAGTAGATTTAGAAATACCTTGCAAACTGTATTTCAAATATTGTTTTACTCCTAACAATTTTTATTTGTGCCATTTTCTCCTGCAGGCAGGATGTGGCCTATCAGATGCGCTCTAAAACCAAAGAGGAATGCGAGAGCCACTATATGAAGAATTTCATCAATAACCCACTCTTCTCCTCCACCTTGCTCAGCCTGCGGAAAACAAAAGACTTGCGCTTTGCAGAGGGCGCTATTCCTTTCAAACGTCAGTATCCACATTATCTGCCTTCTTCATTGACGCAACAAAATCAGTATTTAGTTATTCTGTTCTCGCATCTCCACACAAGTTAATCAACAGACATTTAATATAAATTGGATTAGTTATGCGGTTCCACCTCCCAGTCATGAGCCTTGACTGCTTTATTATGAAAAAGTATTCAGATAAAGTTTTGAAAGTGATAGTAGCGTTGATTATGGGCCTTTAGAGCCGCCAGAAGAAAGATTTACATCAATAAGCTAAAGTGTGATAAAGCTTGAAGCCTGAAAACCACTGACCAGTTGGACAGAAGCAGTTTGTGAGTCAGGAACTTGTCTCCGTTTATAGTAAGCTTCTGGTCTCCATCTGTCGCAGTGCTTGAGAGCTCGCCAAACATTTCACTGCGATGGTCACGCAACTCTTTCTGAGATTTATATTTAAGTATTGGAAAACCAAATCTTGAAACCTTTTGCAGGGGCGCTCTTTTCTTTTCTTCATGCACAATACAACATTTCTCAAAGTATATTGTGCATATACTGTATTTCTCTGATATTACAGCCACCGATGATCCCCCTCGGCCCACATTTGACTCTGTCCTGTCTCGAGATATGGCTGGATACATGCCTGCCAGAGCAGACTTCATGGAGGTAAGGGGATGTGTTCTGTGCTTCATCATCTGTGTGCTAACATAACCTGTCGACATGAATAAACAAAGGAAATGGCCACTCATTATTGAATGTTATTAAAACACTTAGACTTATGCCCTTATTGTTGTGTCCCATTGTTTGCTTTCACTCATGAATTGTTTTCTAATTTGAGCATTTATCTGAGATTGTTACATGTACATTTTACTGTCCTGATAGGAGTTCGACAACTATGCAGAGTGGGATTTGAAAGACATCGACTTTGTGGATGATGATTCAGACATCCTACGTGGTGGGTAGAATCTTAATTTTAATAACTTTTCATTGACAAAATGCAAGATAGTGATGTGAACAACAACATTTTACTCATTTGTATTGTTCTATTTCAGCACTCAAGCTTTCTGTTGTTGATATATATCATTCAAGACTAAAAGAGAGACAGCGGAGGAAAAAGTAAGTCCTTTTTTTCTCTCCATTAAATCATTAAACCTAAATTTCCCTCGGGATGAGTAAAGTATCTATCTATGAATGAACAGTATTGATGAATTTGGCATCTTGTAATGACCCCCGTCTGTCAGTAGATGGCACTATAAGCTTCTGCATTGACCTTTTGGAGCCTCATTTCCTACAGATACTTGTTATGCTTTCAGGTTGAATGAATGCATTTCATACTGAATTTAAATTTAAAAGCATTTTGAAACCCCTGTCTGTTCCTTCTTAATGATGAATTCAAATGCTAATATATCTAGACTAAACTGTATTATTGTTTTGTTATAAGCACATTAACAACACAAGTCCGGGGAGACTGGGACTGTTCAGCAGAGTGATTATAATTGCATATTTAAGCCTTTTTTTAGGCTCTCATTACAAGCGACAGGGAGTCATTGAGGTGCAACATACATCTGCGACCACAACCTTGAATTTAGTTGGAAATGGGGAAAATGTGCCAGTGAATGCTGCACATGCCAAACTGTGACATTTTGCCCAGTTTTAGGCGGGTAAAGGCGGCGTCCTCACTGCATTTTGGAAAACATTTTCTGCTTTTGGATTTCACAAAAAAAAAAAAAAACTGTTAATATCAAATCAAAATATTGGTGACTTTAAAGGACATGTTGTTGCTCTAATGTAAATTTGACTTTGGAGCTGAAACAATTCGTTGATTTAAAGGAAAATAATCAACAATTTTGATAGTCAACTAAATGTCAATCACATGTATTATTTATTTAACCCTTTACAGTTTAACGACACCACAAACTACATCCTCCAAAATGATCATACAGTTAAACCAACACCTCTTTCAAAAACTGAACATTATAACCTTCATGAAGGTAGGATATTATTGAAGGACTGTTGCAATAGGGTTTGCTAAGTGTACCTAATACAGTTTCTACTGTGTGTACTTGACTGTTGGTCAAACAAAACGAGCAGCTTGAAGAGCAGGAATGAAAGTAATAGATAGTTGCAGATCTTTTTGCCATGTTCATTTTTCTCTAAATTAAATTATTTGCATTTGAAGTTAGTCAATTAGTTCTCTTTCTAGAGAATCTCCTCCACCTTCAGCCTGTCAGCTGTCATCCTTGGACATCCACAGTCAATCCTCGCTGTAATGGATCTATCCCTAAATCAACTTAAACAAGTTTGTGCTCCCCGAGCATGGTGGAATGGCTTGTCTGACTCGGGAGGCATGTGTGTTTCCTAGTGTCCTCTTTCCATGGTCCTTGTTGTATCTCTGCTAACTCTCTGCTAGGTTGTCAGAGAGGCTTCCAGGCCAATGATAAGTGCCTAGACCCTGACCTCTGACCCCTGAACCTCAGATTACACTTTTTAAGGAAGCCCACTACGGAACTTTCAAGCAATTTGACTTTAACACATTTCTCCGAGCTGCTGTGTGCAAGACAGATATGTGGGTACAGTATATATTATTATATATATTGGGTTTTCAATGCCATGATGACTTTATAGACTGTGCCAGCCAAGATAATTGCATATGGGTGAATGCCAGGTTGAATGTTGCGGAGACAAAGCAATCAGAATATTCATTTGCATAGTAATAAATCTGCATCTCCATTTCTTTCAGGGTAATCAGAGACCACGGACTGATCAACCTGCGTAAATTCCAGAGTAAGTGCTCTTGTGAAACTCACCCGGGCTCGGCTGCGACAGTATTCATAGCAACTCAGGGAGGCATCTGATATCCAGCAGCTAAATTGCTGCTGAGGAGTTTCTATGGATGCATACCAACAACTTTAGTGTAATAACCGCCGTTAACCTCTGTGGCCCCTCGGGTAGCTGAAGTGTGCCAATGGACGGTGCTTGTGTTTACGATCAAGACTGCAAATAGTCTGTAGACTGGAGTGTGCCACGGCATAATTGCTTGACTGCAAATAGCTCCCCATGTGATGAGTACTGCTGCCATAATGACTGAAATGCAGGGGGCTTGGTTTATTGATCCACCTGTCACAGGTTAGATTTCAGCGAGCTCTAAAATGTTATTTTCTGCATCTCTGGGGTTTGTGCATTAGAGGTCAGACAGACGACGAGGTGCGGTATTTTTTTCTTTTTGACTACGTCTGACCACCCAGCCCATCGTTTTATCTCCACGTGTTGCTCTGTGAAATTGGCTGCGGTTCGGGAGTTGAAGAGTTCTCCCTTCATGTTTTATTTATGCATCCTCAAGCCTGCAGTTAGCCCTCCTCCCTGTTTTTTCCTCCCTCCATTCCCTTATCGCCCCAGTCTTTCTAGACAAAAGGGAACTCAGAGTAGCTGTAGAGCTGCAGACTGGTTGTCATGGAGACTGTCAAAGACCGTGTGTCTCTACGGTGAGTGTACGTGTGTGCGTGTGTTCATGTGTGTGTCACATGCAATAATGGAGGCAGTATCCGAGCCCGGGAGGCTCACAGTATCATGTCTCAGTAAGTGCAGGAGGCAGATTGACCAGTGTGGTTGTTTTAGGGCAGCAGGTTGTCTGAAGGCTTGTTACATTAAATGATTCAAGTCTGTTGTTTTGTTTGCGGTCAGGGATTGTGTGTAAGCACACATAAGTCCAGTGTCTCCTTAGAGACCGCATTGTTCTGTGAGTCCACTGTTTTATTTAAGAGCATGACTTCATGTGTTTAGCATGAGATGGCAGCTGCTCATTAGCGCTCACATGCAGGAGCCTGATGAAGGAACTTGACTCACACACACACACACACACACACACACACTTCTCACTTCTCACACCCACACAATAGCTTTCCTCTCTGGCTTTGACACTTGTCTGTTACTCAGCAACACGGGCGATGCTTTGAGGCAAACATAACAAGCTCTTCAGAGTGAGCTAAGTGGTGGTGAATACACGTCTGTGGAGCGAATCTAAGAGCCTGGTGGAAGAGCACAACAAGAAAAACACCAGGTTTAGTAAAAGGAAGAAAAATTAATTGAAAAACAAAACTACATTTAGAACACGTGGCTCTTTAACACTTTTGATAAAATGGCTGCAATAAGCAATAAAACGTGAATCTTTGGGCCTATTTTGGATGTTGGATAACATGTAAAACATCGATGATTAGATGTCAAAGTGAACCATTACCCATAAGCCCCACAGAGGCAAACAGCAGTGTTTTTTAAAGAGATGTTTTTCTGTATCAATGTTCAATAATTGTTCAGGATGAAATCAGAGTACTCCGTCAGTAGAGCAAAATAAAGACATGCGAGAATTTAAGAATACGATTAGAAACTTAAGGTTAAGTCTAAAGAGTGTAATAAAAACAAATGTATGTGTTATATATGTGCCCCGTGTGTTGCCAGCAGTCTGTTCGCTGACCAACAGCTAAAGCTAGCACGCAGTAAATAGACTCCTCTTTTTCTACTGATGTGTAAAAGTATTTAAGGGAGTTGATTTTTCACTCATTTCACTTCTTCTCTCTCTTTTAGTGCTGGAGCGATGTTACCCAAAGGAGGTGCAGGAGCTGTACGATGTCATGAGGCGATTTGCCAGAGTGGTCGGGCCGATTGAACATGACAAATTCGTCGAAAGTCACGCACGTTAGTATCTGACTTTGAGAATCAGTCACAGAGAACTCATTAAACCAGTTCTTGCCAACTGCCTCAACATTACTACATTATTGTGGCTTTAAAGGATGTTATTTAGATTTGTGGTAATGTAAGTTTATGTACAAATTGGTGACAAATTAAAGGATAAACCAACATGAAGTTTCTCAGTTAGATGTTGTTCCACCATGAGCCTCCAGAACATCTTCAATGCTCCTTGTTGTAGATTCTCCCAGTTTCTGAAACTCATTTTTAATAGTGGTATCAATCTTTTTATGTAACTCTGTCAGTAAGCGATTATGTGTGTTTCCTTTTTAAGTGTGTCTATATTGGTCAACAACATACACACTGCATTAATGGCTTATATGAACTCCTTAGTTGTAAAGGATGTCTATTCATTGTGATGAAGTGCTGAGACTTGAGCGATGGCGCAGAGACAGTACAGGTGGCTGTCTTCGTAACAGTATGTTCTGATTTTCCATCATCTCCTTTTCCTTCCAGTGGAGTTTGATCTGAGGAGAGAGATCCGCAGGCTGCAGGAGTACAGAAAGGCAGGAATCAAGTCTTTCTGCAGTGAGTCCGGTTTGACCTTTTCTCTCCTGTGTTCAACAATAACAACATAAAAGCATGCCTAAGCAGGAAACATGTATTTATATTCAGATTTGTGCTGAAGTCCTTAATTTGAATTGTTTAAATTGTTATTCGCAGCAGCAGCACGGTGTATAATTTTAGGGAATTATAATGTTTGGCTAGTTTATTGATGCATGGCACACAAAGGAACTGAATATTTGATTGAGTTTCTATATCAGCTTCACTTGGAATGATTCCAAATTTCCAAAATTATTAAAACACTTAAATATTCCCTTTTGCTATAACAATTATTTCAGTAAATTAAGCCTTACTAATTCATTAAAAACAAAGACGCTTCAGCTGGAAACTGCATATTAACACTTTCAGAATATTATGCCGCATTTCCGCGGCGTGGTACGGTTTCCTTTTGGTTTTCCATGAGCAAAAGTTGTCTATAGTACCTGGTATTTGGTCACTATGGCAATATGGGGCATCCAGCACAAACGTGTGATTTTTAAATAGCAATTATTTTATTCACTCAACACAGATTTTTTAAAATAGCAGCCTGCAAAACTATGCTAGTGTACACGACGGCGTAGTGTCACATTTAAGATGTTGATCACGGCAGTTTCACGCAGCATCAGGCGGCAGCCCTCGAGTGGGTTTTACCTGCAGTGGAAACCGAAAGGTACCAAAAGTGAGTCGAGTCAAGCCGAACCATGCAGTGGAAATGAAGCATTAGTCACTACCCTGAACCAATTTGACACAACATACTTCTGTATGTATGTATGTATAATTCTGTTCTTGTGATGTCTCTGCTCACCTCTCTGTGTAACCAACTCTCAGGCGCCAAGGTGTATGAGCGGGCGAAGCGAATGCGAGAGGAGGAGCGGAGGAAGCGGACCATGTTGTGTGACGTGTTGCAGTACATCCAGGATGGCAGAGCCTGCCAGCAGTGGCTCAGCAAACAAGCAGCAATGTGAGACTTCCTGCTTATTATCCAGTGTGTAATAGAAGGTGTGGTGAAGTTGACGCTGACCTCCTTCATTACACTCGGCACCAGACGTGCTGAGACGAATAAAGTATTTTATTTTATCCAATGTATTTTCTTTGAGTTGTATCAAATTTCCTCTAATTAGTCCACTTCCACAAATCTTTAATGCGATGACTCATGTTTTTTGGATGACGATGCAAGTGAGTGTAGGCCCAGAGCAAAGCCCAGAAATGCTGTGTGTATAAATAACCTTGTAGAGATGCTTACACTTTTCTTTCTCATTACAGAGATGCTGGCATCACTCCAGCTGTCACAACAATCACAGTGTCAGGTACAAAGCTTCTCTCCACCCTTCCCTCTGTACTCCCTCCTCTCTGTCACCTTGGCATGGCCCTAGGCACAGACGCTCCTCCAGAAATACACTTGAGAAACAGGCCCCTGCATGCATCTCGCTGTTTTACCCTTTAAATTAGCTGCCTTTCCTTAACCCTGTAGAGCACAAATGTGACGCACACTCCCAACTGGCTATATTTACGCAATTTGCACATGATACATTTTTGTTCTCCTCCCAGCAAAGGAATTAACTGCCTTTTGTCGGCCTGGTATTTGCAGTGTAGACCAACACCAGGGTGCTGCAAGTCTGTTTGATTGTTGTTGAATTTCTGTTCCCCAGCAACAGGTAGGCGGAGCGCCCCTCCTCTCAACCTGACTGGGCTGCCGGGGACAGAGAAACTCAACGAGCGGGAAAAAGAGGTACAGCTCTCTCTGATCTATGTCTAAATGGTCATGTGGTATGCTTCCAATGCAGTAGGTTGCAAAACATGTATCAGCTGGACGCAATCTGATGCGAGCTTAAGAAATGTATCCCATATGCATTCAAGGGAAGATCAAGTAATGATAGGCGGAGACATGTTAACAGTTTTTATGTATTCCGCTGGTTTAACTAAGGTCACAGTCAAATATCTGCCGCAAACGCAGGTGTAAAAATAGGGCAGGTGGGATTTCCACAGTGAGAGAGTTGCACTGTATCAGGTATCCAACAACAGTCATGCTACTGGTTCTATGAGGCTGTACTTTGGCACAATCAGTATGCAAAACATGCTGATCTGTAACAGGTGTAATGTTTACCATGTTCATCATCTTAGTTTAGCATGCTAACATTTGCAGATCAGGAATTAGACTATAACAAATGTTGACCTGCTGGTGGTGCTAAATGAAAATCAGAGGATCACGAAAGGTTTGTAGCAATGACTCTCTGGGGATCATGAATATCAATACAAAACTTCATGACGATCCATCCAATAATTGTTGAGTTTCTTGACCGGCCGACATTGACACCTCCACACAGCTGGCCTTGCTGCATAAAGGGACCGGTTGTCTGATTCAGAAAGTTGCAACAAGTAGTGGACTCCCTAACCTCTACCAAGGTTTCAGACCCTGTTAGATGATTTGACCATCTCTCTGTTTGAAGCATACTGAGGCCTTAAATAAGACATTGTATATGTTTTTAAACATATCTTACTAACCCTTGTATTTGTTTTGTGCTTGTAGTTATGCCAGGTGGTGCGGTTGGTGCCGGGGGCCTACCTGGAATATAAGCAGGCCTTGCTGAATGAGTGCAGACGGCAGGGTGGGCTGCGGCTGGCACAGGCCCGAGCGCTGATCAAGATCGATGTCAACAAGACACGCAAAATCTATGATTTTCTAATCAAGGAGGGCTACATCACTAAGGCCTAGGAGCCTTTGATTTGACCACAAAGGAGATTGGATTGTGGTCAGTGTTTTTTTTCTAACCGTAATCGTAAGCCTGTGTTTTGTCAGAGGTTCAGATTGTTGCTGCTCCTTTGAAATTTTGTAACATTTGTAAGGTGTGCTTGTGTTTCTGAGTCTAAAATGTATTAAAATGGGAAATCCCTTTGTATAACTCTCTGTCAGAAGAACAGGGGCTCATACTAAAATGAGAATGTATTTATTTCTCCTGTCATGTTTATGAAAAAAACAATTTGATGTGTATGTTATTATTTTAGCTTAACTGAACAGGCCCTACTTGAACTGAAGTGTCTGGTAAACCTTTATTTTACAGGTCCCGTTCTCTGTGATTTACTTCAAATGAACTGATATGTAACTGTTTGGCACATTTTGAAATGTGTAATTTTGCACAAATTAAAAGGGTAACGGACACAGTGTTGTAATTCATTTATTCCAGTTAATAAATAGTCTAACCAGATACGTTTTTAGTCAGTGCTCAGCTGAACAAGCACAAATGTGGAATTTGTCTGCAGGCAACAATTCAACATATACAGTGGATAACGTTTCTAATAATACATTATTATTTAGAGGAGTTTAAATGCAACAGTTATTTCAAGAAAACTTCTCTGTAAATCAACAAATGCTCGTAAACTCAACTAATTAAACTCTTAATTACTAAAAACATCTTTGTATACATGTACAATAATGTCAGTAGAGCCAAAACAAGAAACTCTGCAGCTCTAACATCAGTTTCTAACCAATAACTAGTTGTATAAATTAAATGATCATAGATTCCATAGATCATGTTTCCAGATGAATGATCATTTACAGTGTTAAATGTGACCTGTGCTGAGCTCATAGTTTTGGCAGCATTTTTGAATGATGTTCCACAGTGACACGACAGTTTGTGTCATCAGTGACCCGATCTTTTCTGTCTCCATCCGTGGACGTGTTTGTCCGGTGTGTCGTGGGAGAATTGTGATCAATGTGCACCTGCAGGAGGCCACCAGCCTCTGACAGGCTTATCTGAGCAGAGAGCAGCCGCCGCATCAACCCCAGCTAACAGCCTGATTATAACGGCAGATTCAACCTTTGACGATAAGGGCGAGACGACTGTGGAGGAACGTCTGAGCTGAAATACTGAAATGCAGGGATGGGATCTTTAAGAGGATGCGAAGAAGAAGAAATTGTTTTGGTTTTCTTATTGTTTTTTTTACACCTCCTTGTTTCTTATCAAATCGAGGCCCCACAACAAACGAGAAGCAGCAGAGTTAAATTACTTCTTTCACTTCTGCTCATTTCACAGGATACAGTTTGACGTCTTTACCCGAGACTCGGCTCCAGCCAGCCGCAACAACCGAGGCTTTGATCTATCCTCTCTCCCTTTTTATTTTCTGTTTAAAGCTTTCATGGCTGCAAAAATTGGCAGTTAGTATGCAGTCTGCAGTGAAAGCAGATGAACAAATGTGATCTGAATGTTCTGGATTCAAAAGTGAGGCACTAGATTTGGAACAAACTGCACTGACGATTACACCGTGTTTCAAGAATATGTGTAATATATTAATATATAATACAATAGCTGTATCTTGCTTAATTAAGCTGGGCCTACACTGTACGATTTGAGCCCCATTCTGACCTGATTCTTTTGAGCCGAACAGAATTCCAGCTTTGATGGAGCAAGGACCGATCATGGCCCAATCACTTCCTCCAGATTCCCTAGATTCCCCAATGCTTAACGATGTACAATCAAGCGTTAACAATAAAACATAGCTAGCTTACCTCCAATGATCTCTGCTGAATGTACAAGGTCCATGTTATTATCACTTCCGGTAATTGTCACGCTGTGTTGTTTCATGTTACTTAGTCTACCTGTTGAGATGCACGGCGGGCCTTGAGACAAAGAGGGTGAGCTTTGTTCAGCTTTAGTTGCATTTATTGTTTGTTAGTCTTTTCGTTAATACACATCATAACAGCCTCTTAGCGACTGTTTTCATTAGTCGTAGTCGCTACAATGTAAGTTTCAGCAAACAGAACACACTTGGTACAGATTGTTAGCATTATTGAAACCAATTTCTAACTGTCTCGAAGCTTTCAAACAAATATGTATGCATGGTAGCCACCCGTCCTTGCAATCCTGGAAAGTTTGTCAATTTGAGGTGAAAAAATCAAGGGCTTGAAAGTTTTTGAAAATAGACACAGGGTCATTGAAAGTGCTTGAACTTATATATGTTTTGCAATGAATAGAAATTGAAGTTGTTTTACTAGCTCTTCCACTCGTAAATAAGTCTCTGTCTCTATCAGTCAACTTACACGATATGTTGTTGTGCTGTGTTAGAGAAGGCAAGAGAGCACAGAGTCAGCCAGAACTGTAACAGCCCAGAAGTGAGAAGTGCTCACACATTCAAGCCTCGCTCTTCTGTGAATCCTGCTAGTTCTCATTATAAAAAGTATTACTGTTGTAACAGTAATTAACATTGACGGGTGTCTCAAACTATGACATTTTGCGTTCTTGAATTTTAATGGAATTGGGCCTTGAAAGTCCTTGAATATATTGTTTAAGAAGGTGTCGGAACCCTGGTTATGTTAATAGCCAGAACGTACTTAACGTGTGTGCACTCGGGTCCTGCCTTGACGATCCGACCGTACAGTGTGAGCATATAAATCATGAGCTTTGGCTTTACAGTGTATGCCCGGCTTTACGTGTCGCAGCCCATTTATATTATTTATATAACATGTATATTTATAGTAGAGTGGGGGTTTATGTAAATGTTTTTTGTTTCTTTATAATTCAGGTTATATATTTATCTTTGGGTTATTACATGCTGCATATTGTGACTCCGGCTCCGTATATGTTTTGCACAAGCTGCTGTTTGAGACTTTCTTTCCCATTGAGGCCAAGTTGAGCAGAGTTATAATAGTCTCGACAGCTTTATTTCTTTCTTCAAGGACGTTTGTCCCTCAGTCTGAGAGTGGCTTTGTATCTCCTCTGACTTGAGGAGAGGGATGTGCATGAAGATGACGGATGACAGGGTGTTTCTCAGACATTCATCAAGTGCAGTGAAATAAAAGACAATCAAGTCACAAGTTAATTAGCCTTTTTTTTTTACGCTACTCTCATCATATATTTATTCAACATACAGAATGTGTCTTTTATTGACAGTCAAGCTGAGCAGACTCGTCATCTGTTTCACCCGGCACATGTTGTGGCATGTTTCTGTCACGAGAGTCTGTGCTGTAGTGGCAGGGGAAGCAGATGGAGCAGATGTTAGTGTCAACGCTCTGCATGTGTGCAGAGATGCAACATATCTCAACCCACCCACACACTCTCCTCCTCAGACGCTGTCTTTTCTATTTGCCTCCTGCTCTCTGCTGCTCTCAGACTCCATGCAATGGTAAATTGATGCTGACTTCCTTTCAGAGGGAACTTGTGCATCGGTGTTGATCTCATAAGCATCACATACTGAGAGAGAAAGGATTGCATCAGGATTAATTTCATTATTTGATTATAGGACTCTATTTTCAATTTAAAAATGTTAAACAAGACAAATGCTTTTTAGATGGGGGGTGGAAAATGTTGTTTTTGTAATGATATGGAAGATACAGTATGTTGCACCATTTTGGTTTTGTTTGGTCAATGTTATTGTCTTGTGGGTGGAAATCAAGATAATTTATGTGCCCACAAACAATAATTATTTTTGATTTAAGAACAAGTCCTCTTTTCTTAAATACTGTTCTGCGTTTGGCTTTAAAAATGTTTGTATTAATGTGAAGACAACATTTATTAATTTATTTTGCTGCTTTTCAGTTCGCTTTTTATTATTCTATAATTGCAAATAGGCCAAGGAGCTAAATTATTGAAAAGGCCAAGTATTCGTTGTTTTTACTATTATTATTAATGTGTGTGTTGTTTGCTTTTTTTATTTGCTTTTGGGCTTGTATAGAAGAACTTGTATACCATCTTGGTTTTAATTATTATCAATATTTAATACAAAAATAACACCTTTTACAAGAAAGATAGATAATCACGATCACATAAATTAATCAGGATTAATTATTTTCCATCATTTGATTTTTTTTTATCAAACAGAACATGCAGAGGAAGGATAGCAAACAAGATCCAGAGGAAGTGATGAGATCTCCATTAAGATATTTTATTTTGCTGTCAATTATATCTCTATTTAAAGATTTGCATGGTTACAGTATTCAGTTAGACATATTCTCTCATAGTCATGGAGCTTTTTCTCATTTCATTAGAACAGGGTTAGGGTTAGTAGGCTTTCATGTTTTTTTTAATTAAAAAAAGAAAACACAACATCTCCTCGGAAAAGTCGATCCATTAGCTTCTCCTCTACTGGTGTCTTATTGATTTTTGACTTTGCTGCTATTCATGGAAAATGGAAAAAGATGTCTCCCACTTCTTTGCTCTGTGTTTGTGTAAGCCTCCTTCAGAAAGGATAAACTCCATACGAGCCACCCGCCCTGCTCTAGTCCGCCATTATTGCGAGGTGGCATGCTGAAGTCTGGGAGAAGGAGCCACGGTGGAGAGGAGGGAGGCAGGGCGCAGACGTTCGCCCTGTTGCACAGGCTCATTTGCTGGGCAGAGGAGTCGTGACTAACCAGATCCTCCCCCTGTCCCCCCACCCATCTGTGTACGTGCTCGTTCTCACTAACTCCCTACCGTGGAAGAAAGGGAGAAAATAAATGCACTCAATAAGACATAATATTAGGAAAAGATGCCTCCACTGTGTGTTCTCTTCTTCTTCTTTGTTGATGGATGGATGGTAACAGGGTGTGTGTTTGTGAGGCGTCTCAGGTCTTGTTTCTTTTGCACAGCAGCAAATGTGTTTATTTGATGTCAGAGCAGCGGGGAGGCTCCACGCTGTGCTCAGCTCTCACGTGTTGCCACAGCAAACACTTGGATCCCATGTCTATTTACCACCGTCACAGCTGGAGCCATCTAGCATAGCTGGAGCCACGGGGACACCTGTGGGATCAGCAGCGACTTTATTTAGACCTCCATCCACCACCCTCCTCCTCCCTCCTGCACGGCTGGTCTAGCGTCTCCACCACAGCTGACCACAAAACACTCTCCGTTCTCCTCATCTTACCGCCGCCATTGGCCCGCCGGTCACACACATCAGCATAGACTGAAATAAACATCTCTAGTGTTACAAGCCAACAGGGATCATCTTGGAGATTTACACTTTATCTTTGGTTTACTTTCTCAGTGATAATCATTCATCGACTCGGACTCTCAACTTGTGCCAATATTTCCAGATACTCGCCATCATCTTCAGCATTCTCCCTGAATGATTTTTTCTTATCAGCGTGAATGGGATCCCTGTGCTCATATTTACTATATGGATTGACGCATCTCTGCTGCCTATCAGAAAGTGTCATATCGGACCAGCACAGGTTATTGACTGTCCGTAGGTTTGAGAGATGTGCAAAGGATTTTACAGTTAACTCACCGTGGCACCCTCTGCACTGTGGAGCCCATCAGTTATCTTGTGTTACAGGCGGTCGGGGTTAATCAATTTCACTACCCGCTTCATTCAGAGCAGAGAGCTCCTTCAGAACGTGGTTGCAGGTGCTTTTTATTACGGTGATCCTGTCACTGTATTTTCAGCCTCCATGGCAGCCATATTAAACAGGAGCGTGTTCCCAGAATGCCTCTAACTCATCTGACATTTCACTCTGAACCCCATGTCTTTGTCTCTCAAGCCTGCAGCTCTGTCTTTTTCCCTCTCATCTTTCTATCCATCTTCCGCTCGTATTTCACTGTTCAAATTCAAGGTTACCACTTTTTTACATAGTTCACAGATATTCTGTCATCAGTTCCTCGTCTCTTAAAACATTCATCAGGGGAAATTCAATCAACATGAGCTCTTACCTCTGGTGCATAGCATTCCAGGTATATAGTTGAAAATCAGTGTCAATGACTGACACCAGTTTGCACCGCCTGGTACTGCTGCTGGTTGTTTCCAGTTGATTGAATTTGCAATGTAATTAGGAGTGACTGAGGCAAGGGCCATGGGTTTATGGATAGCATAATGTCTCCCACAGGAGCCCTTTGAAATAGGATTGACTTTAGAAGGCATGTCTAATTATGGTTTTATACATGGATATATTCACGAAGGGCTGCAGAGAGTCTGCTGCTGCAATCTTGAAGGTGTTGTGAGCATATAGATGGTCGAAACGTCTACAAGTCTCGAGCTCTGCGAGTATATCGATATGTTCCTCGCGGACAGGGCATACTGAGAATTAAAAATAACAGACCTAAAGAACACACAATATATTTGTTTTCCATTGCCACCTGTAGCTCATCATGCATTTGTTAAACAATTTGATTACTACTGAAATGGACACATATTGCCTGAGCCACTGTTGGGTATTATTGCATCTCCAACTCTGAGTTTGCTCACTGGGTTTTATAAGTTTGAGACCTGCAACATGATCACACAGGCCTCTGCGGCATTCAAATAAACAGTTGTATGTGAAGCTATTGTATCAGGTCACTTGTAAGGTACAACGGTCTGTGTACCAGAAGGTGTTAGGTTTAACAGGTTTTAATAGAAAATACAACACATTAGTGTCAGTGTGAGGTTTGGTGTTTTAACACGAAACAACAACGTCAAGATGTTGAAAATCTGCAGTGACAAATAGTTTTTCAATCTATCATAGTTCATTTATCTAATTATATCATGTGTATTGACATGACCTAATGCATATGTTGTGTGTTTTTTTATTTAAGGCTGTGACAGCAACGCCTGCTCATCTTGTGAGTCTGCGTGTGTGTCATCATGGCAAAATGTGGTCCTGAAGGGATCTATTACAGGCCTCGCACATGCTCACAACACCACCGTAACCTCTTTACTTTTGTCTATCCCACCCGCTCCTCACATACCCAACACCTTGTCACAGGGGGCCTGTGGATCTGCCGGTCAGCTACTCATCTCTGGCTATGCCTCCCTGCAATCCTGTGACTTCCTTGCCCTCACTGAAACTTGGATCACACCAGATAACACTTCCACCCCTGCTGCATACTTCTTCACCCACTCACCCAGACCCACTGGCAGAGGAGGCAGCACTGGTCTACTGATTTCCCCAACATGGAGTTTTTCTCTTTACCCATTGCCAGACTTCATTCTTTCATCTTTCGAATTTCATGCCGTCACTGTAAGTTAGCCGGTTAAATTAAACATGGTTGTTCTCAACCGTCCTCAGGTCCTTTGCAGGAGATTCTGGAGGAAATGGACATTCTCCTATCCAACATCCCTGAAAATGGTCCTCCGCTTGTACTTCTCTGTGTCATGGAATTTCAAAATAAGGGACATTTTCTGGCGGACTCCGTCCATACCTTAACAGCTCTCAGCCACCCAGCCCCCACCCATATAATGTAAATGTAAACACATAAAGGACGGGTATATACATTCAGGAAATACATGTTTATTTAAAGTATGTATTACTTGTACATACATGTTTATAAGATTTATGTGTTTTATTTGATGAGTTATTATCATCAATGTATTTGATGATTGATGAGTTGTGTGGCTTTTGTTCCCCCCGACGAGGACTTCCTTGCGATGGCTTCTTCTGTGTGTTTACTGGTGGATAACGTTTTTTCAGCTAAAGTTAAACATAATACTGCCACCTGCTCTATCGGAGGCCACTTGACCACTGTACACTTTTTTAAATTAGACCTATTTTTATTTTTGAAAGGTTAAAAATACGGGATAATCCCGGCGAAAACGGGAGGGTTGACAGGTATGACACTGGGACAGACAGGGATATATACACACAGATACCAAACGAGGGAATGAGACACAGCTGGAGGAGAAAGGCAAAGGCACAAGGGCAGTGCAGGGTGAATGGACACAGGAGGATCAAATCAACAATCACAGAGGGAGGGAAAAACACATGGACATGAAGTAAAACAAGACATGACACAAGGGGGAGGGAACATTTCAAAAATAAAACAGGAAGTAGAAAATCAAGATCATGACACTCTGTGACTTCAACATCCAGTCGGAGTAGTCACTCTCCTATCCTCCTTTGCTCTTCCTGTGTCCTTCCCCACCTACTCACAAAGCTGGCAACCACCTCAATCTCATATTCACCAGAACCTGCTCTACCTCTCTGTAACCCCGCTTCACATCTCTAATCACTTTTTCATATCCTATTCTCTCCCACTCTCCCAATCTGACAAACCTAACTCCCCTAATACTGTACCTGTACTCCGTAACCTTCGCTACCTCTCTCCTTCCTCTCTTGCCTCAGCTGTCCTCTCAGCCCTCCCTTCATCTGACTCCTTCTCACTCATGCTTGTCAATCCTGCCACAGACACTCTCCTCTCTGCTTTGTCCTCCTCTATGGACTCTCTCTGTCCTCTCACTTCATGGCAGGCTCGCCAGTCCTCTCCAGCTCCCTGATTGGATGATGTTCTGACAGAACCATCCTACACGCAGCTGAAAGAAAATGGTTGAAATCAAAACACCCTGGCAACCTCCTTGTCTATTAATCTCTTTCCTCCTCTTTCGCTTCATCTGAAGCAAAAAGCGCTTTCGTTCAATCTAAACTTAAAACCTCCTTCTCCTAAAGAAACCCATACTCAACCCTTCTGAAGTGTGCCACTACAGACCTGTCTCTCTTCTTCCATTTATTTCCAAGATACTTGAGGCTACAATCTTTAATCACCTCTCTTCTTACCTTCACCAGAACAACCTTCTTGATCCGCACCTAATCTAGTTTCAAGGAAGACCACTCAACTGAGATTGCCCTCCTCGCTGTTTCTAAGAAACTTCACACTGCTAGAGCAGCCTCTCCTCTGTTGTCATCCTTCTAGACCTTTCTGCTGTGTTCAACACAGTGAACCACCAGTTCCACCTTTACAGCCTGCAATAACTGGGAGTCTCAGGCTCTGCTCTCTCCCTGCTCAAATCCTACCTAAAAGACTGCACCTACAGACTTGGAGAGGATCTCTGTCAGATCCCTATCAACTCACCACTGGGATTCTTCAGGGCTCAGTCTTGGGTCCCCTTCTCTTTTCACTGTACACCAATTCACTTGGCTCTGTCATTCACTCTCGCTCTTGACATCTCACGCCTTGACTACGGCAACTCCGGCCTGGTTGGACTACCTACATGTGCCATCCGACCTCTACAGCTCATCCAGAATGCAGCAGCTCGAATCGTCTCTAACCTACCCAAGTTCTTCCACACTACACCGCTCCTCCGCTCCCTTCACAGTGGCTGCCCAAATGTGCTTCAAGACACTTCGGCCGGTCTACCGTGCTGTGAATGGATCTGGCTCCTCCTACATACAGGCCATACTCAAACTATACACCCCAGCCCGCTCACTTTGCTCTGCATCGGCCAATCGGCTCACTACTCCCTCACTGCGAGTGGGACCCAGATACCCCTCAAATAAAACCTGACTGTTTGCTATCCTGGCTCCAAAATTATAGAATGAGCTCCCCATTGATCAGTTCAGCAGACAATCTTCACATCTTCTGTTGCAGACTGCAAACCTTTCTGTTTCGACAGCACCTTGGCCAATAAAAAAATATATTTTCTTATTTCTGTATGCAGCACTTAAATTGGTTTGGCTTATTTGAAGCTATTGTAGTGCACTAAAATGATTTCACCTATTTTAAGCTAATGTACTTGCTGATCGGCGTTGTGTCTTCCAGGTTGTTTGCACTTATTGAAAGTCGCTTTGGACAAAAGCGTCAGCTAAATTAAATGTAATGTAACTACCACAGAGGAGGTTTTGAGTACTTTGCCTAGTGTTTATAGTGTCTGTCTGTGTGTGGAAATAATTTTACCACAATAGCATCATAACTGTGTAGGATGCCGTCATGAAGCTTTACAAGTGTGTAGTTGAGCCCAAGTTCTAAGATGGGTGTGGTCCGAGCCAGGGGGTAGGAAGTGGAATTTTGTGATTCCCTAAAAATATTTAGAATGTTCTACACAGATGGTTGGTAGCTAGTCAAATTTTAGGTAGGTGGGTTTCAGCTGAGAAAATGTGGACTCACAATGTCTGTATTTCTAAGACATTGGTTACAGCCCTTCTGATATGCTTACTTTTAGAGATAGATAATGCTCCAATAACTTCTGAGAAAAAGCATCAGAAAAAAAGCATCAGAAAATAGACTAGAAATAGTTAGTGCCAACGCCAACAAAATAGTATTTCAGTCAGTCTTTGATGATTCTTCTATGAGACAAGAGATTAGTTGATTCTGTAGTGTTTTCAGCATTGTGCTCTGGGGAAGTGCCTGATCCCCCCACCGCCTCTGTATGAGGAGTAATTGATGCCAGAGAGAGAGAGAGAGAGAGAGAGAGAGAGAGAGAGAGAGAGAGAGAGAGAGAGAGAGAGAGAGAGAGAGAGAGAGACAGATTTGGTCAAAGTGATAGGTCACAACCATGCAAGATGTTATCACAAAACATTACAGATTAGTAGTTGAGTATAAAAAACGAAGGCAGAGTTTGAAGATGGGTGTGGTCCGAGCAAGGGCGTCGGAAGTAGAGTGTGAGGGACAATGGCCCCTTTCCCACCTTACGCCCCAGACCGATTTTGCATTGCAGCTGGTGTGATCCATTAACAAGATGGTGTCCTTTTTTAGTTTAATTAGCAGCGAGGTTCCAAAGTCACATTCATTTTGACGTCAGTTAGCACCCATTAGGAATCATTTCCTCTTGGATACATAACTTTCTTGTCAGATAAATGTAGTGAAGTAAAAAGTAGGCTACATTATTCGACTGGAGTACAAGTATAAGGTAGTATATACTCAAATAAAGTGAAAGTAGGCCTGGGCTCCTCAACCAGGGGTCCGGGGGGAGTTCCAGGTCCTCTGAAAAATGTGGAAGGGTTTATATCCATAGGTTTCACTTGCTCCACAGTTGTCTCCTTAACTGTAGTTGGCAATCATAGAATTCTGCTCTTAGTCATATCTAACAACTAAAATATTTTCAGACGGTGGTCCCTTCTGCAACATCTTATCAAATGGAGGTCCATGACCTATTGTGTGTCAATTTAATAATAATAATAATAATAATAATAATACAAAATTGTATTTATAAGCGCACTTTTCATTTGAGTAAACAAAACTCAAAGTGCTACAGAGTATAAATGATGAAGGAGAATATACATTTATGGACTTTAGGGACTCTGCACACGAACAAGGTTGAGAACCACTGACTGAAGTACAGTACTTGTGTAAATTCCTCTTCTGGGGGCTATTTTATACGATCTCACGTAGGCTACTTTTTAGGCTTCTGTTGCATCCACCAACAGAAGAGGAGTGGGCCGGACCAGTACAATCACATCATAATAACCTGTAAATAACTCCAAATATTCCACTTTGCTTTAGTACAAAAAAGTACAAGTACATTCTGAAAATATTCACATTTAATTAACTGTATTTTTACAAAACATTATGAACAACCTGAAAATTCTTAAGAAAAATAATGTAAATTCAACAATATTATGCCTCAGTTTATCCTTTACACATGTGTACAATGTACACATGTGTAAATGATAAACTGAGGCATAATATTTAGCAGTCTAGCTGGTAGACTGCTAGATATTATGACTCGGCTTCTGTGTGGCACTGATTACTCCTCATACAGACGCTGCCCTGTGCACGCCGCGACTGTCAGCGTCGAAGCAAGAGGATGTACTGATGGCTCGTATTTCTGTTGACTTTCACATTATGTTGTTTGTCGCTACTGTCGCGGTTTGTCTCCTGTCATTAGGCCTCTCGCCATCCCGCTGGACGTCTGTAAGAGCAGACTGACTGAAGATAAATGTCCGGAGTGTGAGAGTAGCCTTCTGGATTGCTGCAGGCGTAGAAGGCGCTTTGAAAAACCTCCATCTCTGCCCGGCTGAGAGTCGACTGGTAAGTTGAGTTTTATCTGATGGAGGCAGTTTATTGGCATCATTTCAACCTAAAACAAGATTATTATTTTTTTAATTTAATTCAAACAAAGCATCATTGTATTTTAAAATATGTTTTATAGGCATTTGTCTACAGGTTCAGTTTTCTGATGTAAGAAGGGTGGAAATGGAGAAACGAGCGCACCTGCCACACATGTGTTTAAAGAAGATATTTCGATCAATTTCATCGTGTTGTTTAAACTAGGAAACTAACATTACACTGTTGTTATATTTTACACTTATAATGATCTATTCCCGACACCTGAACTTGTTAATGCACGCTCACGAGGACGAGCAGCGCGTGCGCACTGCGCAGAGGACCAGTCCTCATTCACAGCTCAATTCATAAATGATTAAACTCGTGGAGTCAGCTCCACATTTTCAAACACGGCGGGGTCACACTTTACATGAACTGAACTGAAAATATTTCCTTAAATATATTTTCTAAAACTGCCCTAGTCTGTACTGTAAAAGTCTATATCTATATATAATATCTATCTATAATATATAATATATAATCTATATATATATATATTCATACATATATATATTATATTTCTATATATATATATATATATATATATATCTATATATATATATATATATATATATATATATATATATATATATATATATATATATGCAATATATATATCCTCAGTGTTTGGTTGTGTGTGTGTGTGTGTGTGTGTGTGTGTGTGTGTGTGTGTGTGTGTGTGTGTGTGTGTGTGTGTGTGTCTGAAAAATATTGTGCACATTTATGACTGCATGCTAAAGGATCTCTTGTGGTTGGTAGGATTCACTATTTTTTAAAAGAAATGTTTTATTGACTATGTTATGCTGTCTGACTCCTCACTCCTCTTAACTGGCTGTTTGGGCAACAAGTGATAAACTGCTTAAGTAGCAAAAGGCATTTCTGGCAATTGGCTAGGCTAAAATCAAGCTTTACCTTGTCAGTTGCAGGCAAAAAAACTGACATACATATCAAAGTTTAGTCTTATTTGAAGCAGTAAAAAACTCAAATATTGAGTTTCAAATCAGATATGTCAAATAAAAGCATCAACAACATCTTTGGCTTTTTTGCTTAAAAAATGCTGTCAGTTTTCAAAATAGCTGCATACTCATTTTCAAATTGAACCAACTAATGGTCTCATCTCTGTTTGACTAAACTCATGTTAGACCTGTCCCTATTTGAACCGTTTTTAGTTGACTTTGTTGTGTTGAATTTGAGAAGCTGTGTCATTGCTGCTCATTTTCTCCTGATAATTATCCCGACTGCTGGAACAGGGTCACTTTCAGAGATCACTCAGACTGAATAAATGGATTGCCTTTTTGATTGAAAGACACTGATGAGAGCTACGTGTCTGCTTGTGCACCTTTTCCAAATATTTTACTGTTTTTCATTTATCTTATTCTGTGGTGTGAGGGAGCGCAGGTCAGGATTTGATGTTAGGTTCAGCTTGTCGTTGAGGTTTCACTGTGAGAGTGAGGGGCTTGCCGTGCGGTTTTGCCATTATAGTTTTCCTGCAGGTGTGTCACGTTTCCTATTTGTGTTGGCGGAGGTGGAACCAGACCCCGGAGGAATCTCTGAGAGACGTAGACGTGCAAAAAGAGATCTGTGAGGTGGGGCCACCTGTTGACAGATTCACCCTGCATGATTGAGAGGGCGGTGGTTTTTGGTAATATCAAGAGAAGAAGAAGGCACGAAGGGTTGATTTGTCTCTGTTCTCTCATGAATGACCTTCCTCAGTGTTTTTTTTATTTTTATGGAGAATTAATCCCCCCAGTAAATTTGATTGACAGCAAGCTGCAGTGTCCCTATCTCCAACATTACAGTAGATTTTCCTCTCTGCATAATTCTCCCTCCTCCGCTCCCTGCAGCCTCACTACTGCCCTGCCTGGGGTATAAATAACCATGTGGATGGAGCAAATCTCAGCAAAGCCCAGCACTGTGGTACTTTAGCACTTTGTAGAGGTCCGGGGATTATTTGGTTCTTTTATCTTCCTCATCTCTCTGTTGACTGTCTTATATTGTGGTCAGTAGGGTTGCTGTAGCAACAGAGTTTGTTCTTATGTCAGCTGATATATGATATATGATATCTATCTCTTTGAATTAATGTGTCAACTGTGCACCCCACTAAAACAGAACGTTTCTAGCAAGCAGGACATCTGTTTGTAGGTCACTTTTTCTTTTGTAGGTTGTAGCAAGATGTCACAGTTGTTGTTAGATCGGTACCCGACTCTGTTCCTTACACACGTCCCAGATTCAGATCAGTCTGGATTTTGTTCTTATTGATTTCTGTTTCCCTGAGTTTGTAAAAACAACTGAGCTGATTTACTGTTTTTGTAGGTAGGATAAGAAAAACAACACACAGCGTGTAGATTGTTGTAAATTGATTTACAGATATATCAACATCTAAATGTACCTGTTTCTTCAATTCAACATCACATACATTAAAACTGCATTTATATATTCTTTGGCCACAAGGAGAAGCATGACATGCTGTAAACCCACTGTCGTGAGTAGCTTTATTTTTTTGCGGGGGTTGTGAGAATGAAACAAAACAGTACATTTGTGGGCCATAAAACCAAAACAATGATCTGAAAGACGCTAAAATGCTCCGTAACGCTCAGGGGAACTAATTCAATGTTCACAGTAGATTTGTATTCCATTTTAAGTACATAAAAATGGATTAATGCAGCTCCTAGAAACCTCCACTGCATCCATTTCGACTGAACAAGAATACATCCATCACTACTGATTGAGCAGAGCAGGATAAACCCTGTTAACAAACATATGTCTAATATTAACACAATGTGAGACTTATCATTTAAAAATGTTATGATTACCATATTACATTTGTTTCTCAAAATATACGTTCTACGTTTAGGGCTGAAACTAACAATTACTCAATTAAGCTGAAGATCGTTTGATTAGATACATCAATTAATTATTTTGTTGGTCAGTAAAATCAAACATAGTAAAACCTGTTGATGTCTTCAAATGAGAAAAGAGTTCAAAACCAAAAACATTTACTCAATTTACTGTCACAGAAAAGCAGCAAATCCTCTCTGAAAATAGGGAATGTTCTGTATTTTTGACATTTGATTAAACAAGTTGCTGATTAATTTTGTGTTGATCATTAATCTGCTAATTTTTTCAGTTTGAGTTAAATAAGACACTTTCTTACACAGGTTTTGCCGTCCTCTAACAATGTACAGCACACTAATGTAGTACTGATATAGGATAGTATTATATGATGCTGCTTACAGAAAAGCTGATCACACAGGTCGCTCAGTGCTGCTCTGATGTGTCTCTGAGCACTGATGTGGTTTGATGGTAACACTCGTTTCCCAGTGTCTGGATCGCTGTAATTGTTGTCTCATCACCAGTGACGACGGTGTTTAGGAAGGTGGATCATGGCAACCATTTCAGAGGCAAAGTGCGGGGAGGGAGGGGGGTCCTATTTTTGTTCTTGGGAAAGAGAAGCATGACCATGGTGAGGTGGCAAAGCTGTGATGGATAGGAGAAGAGTGTGTAGAGGAAAGTGAGGATGAAGCTCCACACCTTCTGTAGATAAGGATTGTAAAAACATTATTTCTACTTGTTCTGGATTTAAATTTTTCGATACAAACTTCAGGCAGTAAAATCATTCAAACGTTTACAACCTTCAACCACATTTTAAACATGTTTTTGTTGTGTTTTATGTAGGTAGAGAATATCTTGTAGGAAGAAATAACAGCCTACACCTTGTGACCATTGTAACCAAAAAGGGATTTGAAAATTATATTTTTAGAGGCGAAATTATCTCGTTAGTAAGTCACTAGAAAACTAGTCTGGAAAAATACATCATTTTGTGTAGCAGAAATATATAATTATAAATCCTGTTAAATAAAAAGTCCTGACCTCGATGTTGGAACCCACTGATTTAAAGTGTGTAAGATTTAGGGGGATCTATTAGCAGAAGAAAAGAAAGAAAGTGTATAATCACCTGAAGCTAAGAATCCATTTACGACAAATTCAGGCTGGGAGGCGTGTTCATGCGTTTAAAGCGGCAATAAATTCTTTGTAACAAACCAAACTCTGGCTCTAGAGAGGGCCTTTCATGTTTTTACATTAACTGAAAGCCACCATAGGTTCTCCGACACGCTTGGAAAAGGAGGGGTGAGCGGAGGGATATTCAGTTGGTTGTGTGAAGTCAATAACTCCTGATTGTATTAATCCACACTTGAAGACCATCATATGTATTTGTCTACCTCAATCATATATGTATTTCTGCACAATATGTATTTTCTGCACTGAATGAATAAAGAACACAATATTGAATGTAAAACACATTAGGTACACTTCTCCTTTAAGGTAAACAGGTCTACCACCATCTCGTCATAACGCTGCTCTCCAAGGGGCGTGACCGCGCCAACATGGACCAATTGGAGAAGACTTCGTCCTTCTGAGGAGAACTTAGCAAAATGTTTACGAGGGGTTTGCGACACTCTTTGCTTATCCACCAGAGAGCCACCTGGGTTTTTTAGTAATTCAGTCTGTGGAAGTGGAGACGTAAAAAGTGCCCTCAGCTGAGAGTATTATCAAAATGCTGTTATCATCACTTTAAATAAATATTATCTTGAACATTCAGAAGTTTGCTGGATTGATTTGATAGGCAGTCATTGTGTCCTCAGAACTTTGTTTACTAACAGTTGCAAGCTACCACCAAGGTTTCCTTGTGTTGTCAGTCATGCGGATGCATTTAAATTCATGTCTTTCCACTCGTGTTTAAAGCAGTTAGCCCATGTGTCTAGTTAGCCACACTGTAGCAGAAAATGAAAAAAAAAGAGCTGCCGGCCAGACTGGTGCACAAGGTGTGGATGACGTACGACAAGTGCAACAGTGTGTGAAGTAGCATCCGGAGCTGTGAGCTCTCTGCTGATAACTTAAGTATTAAGGCAGGAGGCGGTACACATCTTCATGATCTGTCACCTTTATGTTGCATCTCATAAACCAAAAAGTATCCTTTTGCGAAAAAAGAAAATGTAATTAGATCAATAAACTTTACAAGAGTTGGTGCTTGAATGAAGTGTTTTATCAGCACACTTTGGTGTGATAATACCGTTCATGATTACTTTCCACCCTGCCGTTTGCTGCCATCTAAAACGTCATTGACAGCAGCGATAGCCATAGAGACGAGAGACGTAATCTGTATGTAAGTGCTGTGGATGGATGAACATGAGATGAGGTGAGTGCATGCCTCCGGGGGGTCTGCGCTCACATGGCAGAGGGAGGCACGTCTCAGTGTGCAGCACCAAGGCCAGTCGACCTGAATGTAGTGAGACAAACAGCAGAGGTAGACGGGTCTCTCCGGCTGAGATGAAAACATTTTTCATCCGTCTGTGGATTCATAAAAAGGCTTTGATGTAAGACTGGATCAATGGGTCACAGCAGTCCGTTTTTGAATAAGTTAACTATTGTGTCTAAACTTTAACTGTTTTGTCTGGGGTTTTTAAGTTTAAAGACTGCCGAATAATATTTCCTGGAAACAACTGTCTCAGCACAATGGCATCCGAATAACACCCGACTTTAGCACTGTTGTTACAGCACTTGTTTTGCTGTGCTAACAGCAGTGATGTTACTCGTCCTTGTAAAGTGTTTGTATGTTTGTCAGTGCTCGCTCTACAGTGAAGTAGAAAAAGGTTTAATTTAGATTGAAGGTGAAATCTGTTTGTGTGTTACAGGAGCTGGCTGGCTGCACTACTATGACTCTGAGTTCCTGAAGATTTAGCTTGAAAACATTTTTTTGCCGTCCTTCTTGAAGCCTGCTTGATTCCTCGATGGGTTCCCGCAGCCAAGGCTTCTTCCACCACCACCACCATCGTAGCTCCATGGTGCCCACTCTGGTTCCGAGGCTCCTGCCTGAGAATGGCAGCCTGCTGGGGAGCATTGCGCAAATCACCCCGAACCTCTTCCTCAGCAGAGGGAACGTGGCATCCAACCGCAGCCTGTTGCTGTCCAAAGGCATCACCTGTGTGGTCAACGCCACCATCGAGCTCCCCAACTTCAACTGGCCTCACATGGAGTATGTAAAGGTCCCTCTGGCTGATATGCCCCACTCCCCCATCTCCTTGTACTTCGACAGCGTGGCTGATAAGATCCACAGCGTGGGACGAAAGCGCGGGGCGGTGCTGGTGCACTGTGCGGCGGGGGTGAGCCGCTCGGCCTCTCTGTGTCTGGCGTACCTCATGAAGTATCACCGCGTGTCTCTGGCCGAGGCCCACGCCTGGATCAAAGCCCGCCGGCCCGTCATCAGGCCCAACGGCGGCTTCTGGCGCCAGCTCATCGAGTACGAGAGGAAGCTGTTTGGTAGAAACTCTGTTAAGATGGTGCAGACGCCCTACGGGGTCATACCTGATGTTTATGAGAGGGACCGCAGGAGCCTGGCTCCGTATTGGGGCCTGTGAGATTTACAGTGAGGAGATCGAGGAGGAAGTGAAGTTGAGCCCTTTTGCCCGCCTGAACTGCAGCTTCATTCAGGAGAGGCAAAGTGAGATGTTTGTGAGTGTCTATCTGTGTGAGGCTTATTTAATGAATACTGGTGCGTTTAGACAGAGAGAGTCTTAACCAAACACTGGTGGTTGATGCTGTTCGTCCAACCAGTTGCCTCCATTTAGTCTTTGAGCGGGAACAAGATGACTTCAAGCCCAGAATCCTGCAAACCAAAGGATCAATCGGGACCACACTGACACCAAAACAAGATCAGAGCGCGGATGTCGGTGCCATCTATCTCCTAGGCTGCATCTCCAGTTCCAGTGGAGGATGAGCGTTCGATAAAGGTGTTAGCTGTGCTCGCGACTCCGCAGCTCTGACAGTGATGTGACTGAAGTCCCTTTTCCTGACGTGATGATGTCATGTGGTCATAAAAAAACATATAGACTAATTATTTTATTGGAAAGTAATGACAGTGAGGAAAAAATGGCATTCTTTAACTGAACATACCTACCTTTTATTAAGGTGAAATTGTAGAAGATGTAAGCTAAAAGTCAAGGTGTAGGTCCTGTGTACCACAGGGTTGACTGTTCCATCCTGTGACCACAATATGTTATTGTAGTGCTATTTGATGCTGTATTAAAAAACAAAACAAATCTGCTGCCTCAAGGGGAACTGGTAGCTCTATGATAAATGCTTGGAAGATTATTTTCTATCTCTTTGTTTTTGCCTTGTGTCCATATGTTTGCAAAAAGATCAGAGCAGTACATTTTTATTTCCCCGTGTAAATCAGCCTAAAAGAGCGATGGCTGCATCTGCTGTCATCTGTCGGAATTTTAATATTGCTGCACGTCCTGACCCAAGCTCCAAAAGTAGACAGTTTCACTATAGTTGTAGGGGTGAGATAAAAAAAACAAAAAGAATACTGCAGTAAATCACAATACACACTATCATCAATACTTAAACCCAATAATACTAAACAATGCAGTGACTTTTTGGATTCCTGAAACATTTTATTCCTATTTTAGTTGAACAAAAAGTAATATCCTTAAGTCTAACAAACATGTTGAATGCATTTCCTTCCTCCCTCATAAAACATTTGCAAAGCCAAGTTTTTAGGTATTTTAAATCCAACATTGTTTACATCCATGTTTATGTGCTAGCAGTCTTCTTCTCTGCCTTTTTGTTGGCGCATTGCTGCGTCTTTTGGCATATAACCGCCACCTGTAGATCAGAAGAAAAATGTGAAACCTTTGGCAGGATTTGTGTAGCATGAAAAAAACCTACTGCTGAACTTCACAGGTTACCTTTTAATGGATTAACTAAACATTAGAATATGGTGGGAAATGCCCATAAAACACACACCGGCAGCATATATATGATGTGCGTCAAAGCACCCATTGTTTTCCATTTAAACCTGCACACCAGTAGCATATTGACACGTGTCCTTGCGGGTTGCAGATTTCAATACGTAGAAATACACCACTGTTTTATTTTCTATCGCTGACTCACATTTACCAATAACAGAAGCTGTGATTGTTTCACATTTGCTTCCAAGATTTGTCACTTCATGGCTACCATACTATGAATACCTCTTCTATATGGTGTGCCCTGTGTGTGGTCCAGAGCCAATTCACACGCGCGTCAGATAATGCAATGCTATGTGAAGTGGCCGGTGTGTGGCGCATTAAAACAATCAATAGGTAATTTATTTTCTTTCTTTCGACTAATCTCAAATCATTTTTCCAGCACTAGATGTATAAGATGACTCTGTCCCATAATATATCACATGTAGCAGAATCACGCATACTGTGATACCATTGTTATTGTGGGCAGTGAATGTATCCTGTTTTTATTGTGATTGATCTTCTTGACTCTCACCCCTACACCACAGTATAACATCACTGCTGGGTGTGGTCATCTGACATCTGACAGCACACAGTCGTGATGTTGAATGTGACAGAGTTGACATTTTCAACACAGAGAGATCAGTGTGTTTATTTATTTTTAAATGCCTTAATGGATTAAGTGTTATATTACAATGATAAAAAAAAGAATAAAAGTTCAAGGGTAAATAATTGTTAGCAGGAAAAAGATGTTCTGTAATCTGACTTCTAATTATTTCATTTCCCAAGAGGTCGTATTAAAATAATAAGAAAAAAGATCTCATGTCACTGTTTGTGTTCAAATGTGTTTGAATTAATAGAAAGAATACACCTCTAACACAATATGTTTCAGGCTTTTTACTGGAATCACAATTTACATATTTCTTTCTAACTTAAACAACGTGTCTGAGATGTTTTTACATGAACAGACTGCAGCGTTTCCTCCTCCAAGCGCCTCTTGATGTTCGTTCTGCGTGGCCATTTCCCCCAAGAGACGTCTTCAGATGTCATTCATTTTCTTTTTGCTGTTGCTCCAGAGGAGCAGGCATATTATTGATGAACGCCATTTGTCTTGTGCCAACACTTTCTGAGGAACCTCCAGAGTGCTCTACACTATGAAGTCCATTACCCAGAGAGACGTCTGATGATGGGCCAACCACCGCGGGGATGCACAATAAGTGATGAGCCTAAATGACATACTGCACACACTATTATAAAAAAGAAAAGAAATCCTAATGCCCTCCTTCCATGTCTTTGCTGTGTTAATGTGAGTACATACGAGAGGTTTCTAAAGGCATAGTCAAATAAACACATCCTTCTGCAGCAGCAGGATATTATCATCTATCATTAAAGCGATAAGCAGAGCCGTGTGCATCATGCTGAGCATCAGAGGCAGGCCGGGCTCCAGCACTGCAGGTCATGCAGAACAAACAAAGCTGATTGGGTTTGGGGAGATGACATTCAAGAATGCAGCAACTCAACGGGAAGCATCAGACACATGAGCTGCAACAAACTGCTGCGTGTTACTAGTATCTTCATTGTGTATTCATTTGTTGTTTATTGGTTACTCGATTAATGTTCAGAAAAGATTGAAAAGGGCCTGTCACATTTTCAACAAGTGCAAAACAGATCATATAATAATATTCTAACAGTATGGATAGGGCTGTCAAACAGCATTAAGGAAGATGAAATGTACAACAAAAACTAGATTAATAAATAAAATTGGAGAAAGGGAACATTTCTGTTATTATTTCAGCACTAGTCCAGTGTTGCGCATCTGTCTGTGCAGGTTTTATTTCAACCACAGGTATATATCCTGCATTTCCATTTTAACAAGGCCATACGCACAAGGCCAGTTATTAATATAAACATGCTGCTTTCACTGCTGCTTCAGGCCCGCCGCCCTCGTTATAGTTATAATTTGACAACCTGATTTAGCCACACAGCAACATATGCTGTTGGATGTGATTCAAAGTATTTTGTAGTAAACAGCCACATGGAGAACGTTGATTATTTGGCTGCCAACAGCACTCATTTCTACAAGATGTTAGTGTTTATATATAGATCATGAAACTGTAGAATTGAAGCAGTGATATAAACTGATCCATAACTGGGACTAAAATATGAGAGTAGGAGAAAGTGAAAAAGCCTCACAACCACACTAAGGATCATCTAAAGCGCAGTAGGATGTTGGCTGACACAATTTGGGCTGTACTGAAACAAGCCATTTTTCCTCAGTGAGCAGCTGAATGAGTCTCTGTGGTGTAACACTGTGTCATCTGTTTGTCGCCTTTAAAGCTGCAACTGTCTGAGCTGATTGATAGAACGGACACTGCAGAAAAAGACTGTGAGCCACGGAGCTGTATTCAATTTGCGCTGAACATCTCAACAGTGAATGACTAATATTTGTGTCTAGGTCCAATAATGGTGAAAATAAGGCATTATAAATCCAAGTGTCGCCTTTCCGTGCTTTCTTTTATCTACTGGTGGACCAGGTTTCTATTAAGAGACAACAAGTGTTGGAGGATCATTTTCTTATTGTCACTAAATCCCATGAAAAGACCAAAACCAACTATGAGTTCTATAAATATATATATATATATATATATATATATATATATTTATACAGTACATACATATATCATTGCAGAGAAAATACTCCATTTGAAAGTCTGGCACCAGTGAATTTTTGTCATTTTTGCTTGATAAATGATATAAACGTTTATATTGCTGGTACATTTTCTGTTGATTGACTAGTCTATAAATTAACAATCAGTTTTAATTAAATTCAAATTTGTATGTGTTATGTGTATATTGGGGGGGAAAAGCCAATAGACCAATCATATTTTTCTCTCAAATATCACTATTAGTATCAGCCTCCAAAATCCAGAATTATACTCATCATGAACAGAAGACACAATTAATACTTTAAATATATTCATCTACATCAGTTGAATCATGAATTATCTTTAAACAGCAGCATTTGCCTTATAAAACTAGCTTTTCTTGATCTGTGGATACATTGAAATGTTATCAGAAGAAAGTAAATCAGGAAGCAACTCTATTCACAAGGGTGAAAGCAATCTTATTGTGCAGAAGCAGCTGTTTTTAATCAATAATGTGATTGACTATGTCCATGAAATACCAAAGAGCAGCATTCAATACAGCACAGTAGGTTATCATTTCAATCTCGCTTCTCTCCCAGAGCGATAATTTCAGCATTGCAGACAATTGGCGTGAAGATGACAGGCACAGGCGGTCTGCATTTCGAATTACACAGCCTTATTCAGTAATTGATTTCAACGTTTGTAATTTTCTGTAATCCCGGTGTTCACTGTGAGAGGAGAGAAATTCATTTTCTGCAGGATATAAATTAGGGAACGGCGAGAGATAAAATGGATGTTGGAGAGCACACCTGAACACAAAGTGTGAGAAGGATAATGAGACAAGTTTCACAGAGCACCCAGAGGTCTCATTTGATTGGCTGAGCTCGACCGCCAGTGATAGCGGTGCAGGATTGTTGAAGGAGAATTTATTCCATTCTGTCGCAAATTGATGGAGATGAGGCCTCACTGGCCGGAGAGAAAGTACATTATGGAGTGACGGAGCAGCAACAGGCATGCATTTGCAAGAGGAAGCTTCTGAAGAAAGCAGGCAGAATAATATGAAAAGCCAAGTGAATTAAATGATTAAATTCAAAGCTGTAATACGCTGAAAACAGAAATTCAGGATTAGTGAATTGAGAAAACCAACTCTAATACTTATTTTAACACAAGTAGAACACTGCTGATGTAGACAGTTTGGGAAATATTCTCTTTTGATTTCTTGACTCAAGTTAGATAAGAAGATCGATACCCTCGTCACAGTAGCCTACGCTAAATGTAAAGCTACCGCCAGAAGCCGGTTGGCTTAGCATAACGACTGGAATTAGGGGGAAAACACCTAACCTGGCTCTGGCTAAAGGAAATAAAAGTATAAAAAAGACATGTTGTGGTATTTAGGTTTTTTTTTGTCAGCGACTGTGGATTTTGTCCGTTGAAATAACGAGGAATAACAAGTTGCTAGCAGATTTTATCAGCTGTAGCTAGCTAGCTAGCATAAGCTAATGCTTAAGACTAGTCATAGTCGTAGTAGACCTACTGTAGGTTATGTCATATAAAGGTCAGAATAAGTATGCCATAAAAAATGTATAATATGCCATAAAAATGTCATAACAAATTCACAGTATAGTATGCTATTTCAAAAGTGTACACCATAAAAACAAAATCACAATAGGTGTACCATAAAAAAGTAGTAGGCTATGCCATAAAAGTTCTTTGTATATTATGTTATAAAATACAGTAGGCTAGTAGGCCTATAGTATGTCATACAAAAGTAGTATAGTATATAAAAAATGTCATAGTATAGTATTACATAAAAATGAAGCTCTAACATATGTTCAGTCAGGAAGACTATCCTTTTGCGAGTTTAGGGCTGTGGATTATTTCTCATATAACCTGCCATTCACTTCTCTCACACATGCTCACTAATCATTTCCTTGCTGCCATTGTCTGGGGCTGTGATGTGATATCTGCTGTTCTCATCAGCTGGTTGCATATATCCAATGGCACAGCGACACACCTACATTGTTAGCCTATCGTCTTGCTGCTGCCTTTTTAAATATGATTCTCTCTCTGCCTGTAGTATGTTCATGGTGCTGTAACACGCGCCCCTCTACCTCCACTATCACCGTCCAGTCTTGGCAGATTCATCAGCTTCATCATCTCATCAGCCTACCGGTCTCAGCAGAATCATCAACCAGCTCCACAAACAGTGTCTGGACTACATGGAGGATTTATCAAGCAGATGCCCATCGATTACAAATATCCCTGTGGAGTCTGAGCGTCAAAGACTTTCTGTCAAGACTTTATCATCACATATCATTAGTTATAACAAACAATTATTTTTCTTCATTCACTTGCCTCTCTATAGTATACCATAACAAATTACATTGCATATAATGCCTTAAAGAATACTTGTATAGTATGTCAAAAACATTCATAGTATAGTATGTAAAGAAAGTCATAATATAGTATATAATAAAAGTCATAGTATAGTATGCTTTAAAAAAATAAAATAAACTCATAGTATGTCATAAATAGGTAGTTTACCACCCAGACTTAAAGGGACTTTTGTGTAACGTTGCTAGTGGGTCAATATGGTTGTTGCTTTCCTGGCAGAATTCCATAAAACAAAATTACGCACCCACACAATTATTCAATTCATACAAACACTTTTGCTTTTAAGTTTTGGAGACATTACCTTCCTCTTAATAATCAGAGCATCCCTCTTATTACAGCCCCATGCACACGGGTTCAACTGTTGCTGAGGTTGTATTGAAAAATCATTGTTCGCATACAGTGATGGGCAATAATATTTAAAGACAGACTTAAAGAGATCTGACAAACAAAATAATCTGTGACACTTTGAATAAACTGAATGCATATTTATTTACATCAAATTCACTTTACAGTTGGTCATCATCATAGACTGTATATACAGTCTATGGTCATAATTACAATGCTACAGCATGACACTGTTATATACAAAAAGTGCTGCTGCAATCTTAGTTCAGAATCAGTCAACTTCTTCCAGACATTCAGCTCTAGTTGCACACAACACCAAGACACAAAAACAAAACCGTTAACATGGTTCCCTTCAGATCCCGAAATCACAACTTTTTCTCCCTATAAAATATACAATTTAAATACCCAAAGAGGCGCGGAAATCTCCTCAACAGTGCAAAAAAACATTCAACGCAGTCAATTCAACACAATTCATTAAAAGGTAGACACCTGCCTTGGTTTAAATGTTAAAGATTTCATATTAAAGCTGTAACAGCTACAGAGTTTCATCAAACAGACCCGACCAACAAATGTAATTCAAGTACAATAACAGGCGTATGATTCAACAGCTCTGGTTTGATGGGAAGAAAAGAAGTCATGAATACAAATCCTCTCAAACGGAAGCAAAGCAACAAGCGACATTAAAGAAAAGGTGTTTACAGACTTCTTCTTCCAGTGTTTTTAATGATATAGCACACCTTATAATGTAAATGAGTCACATGATTATTTAGTAATATTGACTCTTTTTCAGCAGTGAAAATACGACATATGTTTAGGTAATTTATGTGGACAGAAGAGTAACAATAACGACAGCGATCTTAAACCAGATCTGAGACAGCAGAGTTGTGACAAAAGAGAGATTGCAGAATAAAAAACAAATAAATACAGAGGACTCCAGTGACTTTAAGCGTCCTTCTGTCTGAGGTGGGAGCCCGTGCAGTGCGAGACCCGTCGTCGGTCCACCTATCTGATGTTGATTAACCGGTGCCCTGTTGTCATGGCAGCTGCAGCCCAGAGCTCAGAGCAGGTCAGGCAGTATGAGGCCGGGGGGTTTGGGCTCCACACAGTTAATCCAGAAATTGGCACAGCTGGCGTGGTACTGGTGGCCCCCGTACAGCAGCTTGAAGTTGTCCGTCTCCGAGTTGAAGGCCTGTCAAAGTGAAAGGGTGAGAAATGACACACCTGAATCACAGAAACCATAAACCCATCTGTGCACGCAGGAAGAAAAGGATAGGAAACACTTTCTTATGCCTTTACTCTACGGTTTTAGTGCGTTGTCGTTTGTTTTTGCTACTGAAGAACCACTATTAACACACAACTACAATTTATTAGCCATACATGCATGCGTGTTGATTATTAAAAATGGGCACCAATGATAATTTCTGGCATGATTCACATCTTTTTTAAATGTTAAGAGCAGTACTGCGATACACAGTTCATCTTTCATATTCTTGACCCTGCTGTACATTTCAGCCAAGTTACACATAAGTGAATCAGCCTCCGGCAAGTAAAGGATTTCAGTACACATGGGCTTTCAAGCAGGCAGTAGCTGCAAGGAAAGACTCACAGAACTTTCTCATGTGTAAAACAAAATAGCCTGCATAAAACTGCATGTGAGTACTTGTGCTAAGAAAGGGGGAAAAAATCCACTGCATATAAATATTACATAACCTAAAATAGGTATAACATAATGAGTCTAAATACATAAATCTAAAGAACGAGGTTCCCTAAGAATGCCACCATGTTCACATTCAAACCACGACCATACAACATCCTGCGACACATTGAAGCTCTAATTGAGACTTTAGATAAGACAGGCTCTTTGGTATTTCTGTCACTGTGGTGGAATAAATACAATGTGCACCACATGACATTAATGGAGACACAAAGAGGCCTAAGATCTTGCTAAAGAGCAGTGCAAGGTGCCGTTGACGTGTCTGTTGAAGCCGGGTGGTTGCAGTCGCAGCTGCTTCATTATGAAACACGATTCCAATATGGAATGAAAAGACCCCACAAAGAACACTCACATTTGGCCGGTACACCAAGAAGAAAACTTTGCCGGCAAAGTTTAAAGATCAGAGAAAAGAAAGAAATTGGTCAGGTGAAAATAACCCAGGTGTAAAGTGGTGTTACAACAGCAAACAGTCGGATGCTGTAGATTAGATTATTTGTCTGCTATTACAGTCTGAAGCCAAGATGATAGTGATGGCGATTCTGACTCTAGTCACTGTCAAACTTGTCAAATACCAGAGCTGTCTTTGCACACCACGTGTACATTTTGCCTCAAGCTTGACCCTTATCTAAAAATAGTTTTAGTTTTAGTAGTTAAGAGTCTGAAAATATTCAATATCTGTTTATTTTATATTTTAAAACTGGCCAGGAAGGTCTGTCATCGTTTCATTGAGAGTAAGTTTGCAGGACTTTATGTCATTTCCATCATTGTCCATGCTCTGTACCAGCATATATGGTTCAATTTGTGTATTTAGCAAGAAAGAAAAGGGCAACTATTTCCCCAGAGGCAAGCCAAACCTGTTGCTTCATAATATGATTTGCTGAAAAACAAATATGTTGTTGAACTTATTGCTTTAACCATCCGAAAACACTAGCTTTTCAGAACATGAAATGTGGGGATGTGATCCCCACTTGAGTGCTCTGTGTGTGCAATCTGGAGATGCTAATGTGTGTCATGTGCTGTTTGCATCCCTGGTGAAATACTGGAAGCTGAAGCCGGGAGAGAGGAATGAGTCATGTGCAGTGAATCATAGCCTCCCACACAGAAGGAGAAGGGGAGATGCATGCAGAAAGCAACGACTGCATACAAAATACACCACCGAGCCAAACACATCTCCACCTGCCTGAATGCAGTGTGTGGCACAGAGGCTGCTGCTGGATGAAGGGCTTTCTCACGCACACTGAATGACACATTGCCACCCTCTGCTTTTCTCACGCACTCATATTTCACAAGCAGAGTGATTTCCTTTCGGAGCCCTTTTGTGCCATGGCCTACTCGTTTCCACAAACCTGCACTTACGAAGGTCAAAGCTGGAAAACGTTGGAGGGAGAGGAACGCTAAATGAAACCCAAAGACACACAGCGGTGCCTCCTCCTTTCACTGCAAAGCCTTTCCCCTCTCTCCCCTTCACCCTTACACACTCAGACTCCTTCTTAGACTCCTCGTGTGCGGCGGTGAATGTGGGCCAATTTAGTCTGTTTTAAGTTGACAGATGCTGTGTATTCTTAAGCCTTTTAGACAGGCAGCCACCGCTAACTCTACTCTGAAACACGAATCACAGTATTCATGCTTTCAAGCTGGAGCTGGTCGGATAAAATTATAACTCTGCTAATTCAGCTGACCTTTGGAGCTGCATGTAAAGGTTAGGGTTTCAGACTGAGCCACTTCCATGTGAGATGATATTAAAAAACTAACAAGTCTCCTATGTGGCTTTCAATACTTCTACTCTATAAGAATTACAAATAAATGAGGCATAACTACCCTCACCCTCCTGTCACTGTCCTCAGTCAATGCCTGCAAGCACAAGACGAGTCAGGATGTTCATGCAACGCCCAGAGCAGAGAAAAGTGTGCACCCAAACATTCAGATCAGCTGTTGTGAGTGAAAACATGAAAGAATCCAGGTTATTATCCCTCAGGACTCCTACACATTTTCCATCTCAAGGAGATGAGATTAAAGAGATTGGGCCTTGATTGATCTAAAATATTGACTGAATGTTTGGGTCAGTGTCGAGTACGCTCATGGCAGCAAATGAGTGCAGTCTCTTGAAGCTAGACCTCGCTCAGAAGTACACTATTAATGCACTGGCACTTGTAAAAGCCACATATAACACTGTGATGTATGTCAAGGACTTTTGTTTTTTAAGTGCTTTAGACAGAAACAGAAATATGTCCAGCAGATCCTGTTGTCCCGGTTTTATGCTAAATATGGTCATCAAATGGCAATAAAATACATTTCACAGACCGCCAGATGTTTTTTCCTGCCGTGGTTATCAGCCACTCCAACAACAAACTGAGCTCCTTATCTATGAAATCAATTTTACAACTTTACTTTTACTAAATTTCCATTAAATCCTTATCAGAACCGGGAAAGACGAAGCAATTTGCCTAAACAGGCGGATGGTGAGCTGCCACCCTGCACATCCGGACTGGGGAGGTGGAACAGAGGCAGCACCCTTAATGCAATTTTTTCCCAAAGCCTGTGTCAAATCCAATTTCAGACTGAATTACTTCCACATTCACACAGATGACCTTCATTTGGTGGTAAGGGGCTGCCACCATTATTGCAGTGCTTTCACTGTCAGTGTAAATGAAGTAACGGAGCACTTGACACCAAAACCCCAATCAGCAGCCAAAAATATATTCTTTCCTGAGAAAAATAGCCAGAAAATCCACAACAATTTGTGTTGCGCTGAACTTTTCCTTACTGACATTTAGTCAATTCCCAATCTTTTCAAACCTGTTATTACCAAAGTCATTTATTCAACTGTGTCAGAAACCTGCTAACCTGATGAGCCATGCAACAAGCTGTGACAGAGACGGGTCACCAAAAAACAGATTTACAAACAAAACTTCTGAGGAGATGGGAACATTTGAGGGGAAAAACTGACAAAGCTTGGATGCAAATTTCTGTTAGCACTGCGGTCATACTTCTTCAAGTAAAAGCTACACGGAATAATCAATCCAAATCCTCGAGGCACTTCAGAAAACTGCATTAATATAAATAGCCAGAAATGCTAAATTATTCAACTTTAAATCCTTTTCAGTGCTTCTCCCTGTAATTGCTCAAATTAGCATTTATCATTTAGCAGAAGCGCTAGAGCATCATCAGCTGAAAACTATCACTTACGATAATAACATAACTGCTGATGCCTTTAAGTGACACACTGAGATTAGGCTGTTGCTCATATCTGCCTGCTGACCTGAAGAAGAAAAGTCGATGGCAACGGCAACACGATGAGACTGAGACAAAAAAAAAATGATTATACTGTATGTGTCAACAAATGGGATAAAATATTTACAGAAAAGATTTAAATTCTCAGCACGAATTAAGCAGGAGCCATTGAGGTAATCTGCTGTCTCATTTCTATGATGCCACATCAACATCTCCTCCCCTCAGTACCTTTGGTTGAAAAACAAATCAGTACCTCTCCACTAAAGGACAATTCAATAATCAGTGCCGTCTACTGTAGCCAAAGCTGTTCATTATACTCTGAGGGGGTGCTATTCTTTACTCGGCTTTTATTCCTTCTTACCAGTGTGGCGCTGCCAAAAATGCAATTAAAAGATGGGTTATTAATCTCATGCTAGTGGCACAGAGACAAAATACAACTGCATTAATTTCGGGCTGCCTCTATGCACACCAGAGTACGAGATGAGAGAGTGTGTATGTGTGTGTGTGTGTGTGTGTGTGTGTGTGTGTGTGTGTGTGTGTGTGTGTGTGTGTGTGTGTGTGTGCGTAGGTCTATTCTCAGCCGTACTCCCTGCTTATGACTAATGTGGAAGCCACATCTGCTCGCATCCTAGATGCCTCTCAGTCAGCCATATCTTGCCTGGACCATCCATCTGTTTCTGTCTGAGCAGCAGAGGGAACACGAAAAACTATCAGCGACACCATCCTGCCCTCTAAACCGCAGGGTCCAAGAATACCATTAATGGCCCACGTCGATGAATAAGCACAGCCACCGTAAGCAAGAAGGTAGACATACAGCGATTCTGCACATACTGCCCCAGTCGGAGTTAATAACTGAACACTTATCAGAAACACCAATGGCTGTTAGCTGCGAGTGGCGTGATGAGCAGTTACAGAGATGGAGAGAGAGAGAGAGGCGACAGGATAGAAAATGAAACCCTTCCAAGACAAAGGGACGACCTTTGTAACCTTGAAGAACCAATCCCAGAGTGCAACAACCGACCCTGAGGTGCCAAAGTGACAACACTGCTCTCTTACTTATTTCAAGAGTGTACAATATTATCTTTTTTTTTGTCATCCTTTAGTATAAAAGCTTGGAGTGCTTGTTAAACCCCTTAGACAGAGATTGTCCAATCATAGCTTAGTACGACATTATTTGGTGGAGTTACAGGTTACATTTACACGACTAGAATATTCTGTGTAGTACGTCTGCACTGTGTGGAAGCTGGTTGCTATCAGAGTTAAAGCTAATGTTAGCTCTTTCCTGCTATTTATTATTATATATATATATTATTAACTTTACAGTCCAGTCAACGTTACCCGAGATAGACTTCATCCTAAAAGCCTCTTTTAACGTTAACATTATTTAGTTTGAAAGTACAAACAAGCTAAGCTAAGCAGACAAACCTGATTATGCTAGAACACGGTAAGTTGTCTGATCGTACATTTTTCTTAATCATACTTATAATACTGGAATTAAATATCTCTGCACTGCAATACAGGAAGAACGCTTGCATTGCTTTCTATCATGAGCTGGTGAGGATGCTGACTCTTCGACTGGGAGATTCAGATTCACCCTTAGTCTTTTTTTAATGTGTGTTGTAATCATAAACTTTGGAGACATACAAAGAACACCACATGACATAGCTATCTATAGCTGATATGCCAGCGACAGTTTTCATCTTTGTCTACAAAATTAACTGTTACTGGTTTGAAATGAGGAGCTGTTTTTGTCTACACTTCTGTTTGAAACCAAGGAGTCAATACAAACTTGATGCAAATGGCGTGTGAGAAAGAGAGCTTGACGGCCATAGCAACAGTAACTAAGAGGGGCGGAGTTTAGCTGGAGTTGGTCAATTGATCCACCTGTTTAGGTTTCAAAGTGGGATTTCGGCTGATTCTCTCTACAATCTTTTACGCAGACAACTGCAGTTTGCCTGTAGGAGAGGAGCAGTAGAGAGAAGGGAATCGTGTCACTTTGGCCACCCGCTGGGCTCGTTGGTAAGAGGAGAAAAAGCCCCCCGAGGCCCACAGTGGGAAAGAGTGGAATGAGATTTGGTTGACAGTTAAATGTCTCATACTCGTTTAAACAGACGTCCAATAGCGCTTTCTTCTTTGTTCTGCAAAACGTTTCAAAGTCAAAGAAATGTCAGTTGTTATCTGCTGTGGATGAGCACAACATTCATGTAGAAATACATGCACTAACAGTTATTCTCTGTGTGTGTGTGTGTGTGTGTGTGTGTGTGTGTGTGTGTGTGTGTGTGTGTGTGTGTGTGTGTGTGTGTGTGCACAAACCTTGCTGCGAGCATCGACGTTGAGCAGACACACCCCACATGCCAACTCCTTTGCATTCTTGATGCCGTGCCTCAAAATACAGGAGGAGAAATCGAGGGAGCTTTCATCAGGCTACATACACACAAAAAACAAAACAAACACATTTTCACTTCCTGCCGCAGTCATTTCTATTCTTATAATAACAGCAGTGAGAACAACTCTGCTTACAGTAAACATCTCTGAGCATCATCAACTTTTTTTTAAAGACTCTGCTTGACTTCAGCTATGTGGAGTAAAAACAAATATCAGCATAAACATCTTTCTACTTTTAAGAAAAAAAAGTCTCCCTCCTCAAGATACTGTGGGTTTCATCTTCTGAAGTGTGAAAAAACTATTTTGCTCCTCTGCCGGCTCTGTGGACGACGACAGTCCTCCTCTCGGTTTCTGCTTTACAGACGGCAGCAGACGGCAGCAGACAGCTGGATAAATACATCTATACAGCCCTCGTCATCCCTTTGGATCCAAATGCCGAGCTACAAACAGGCGACTGCTTCATCGCAACCAAATCGATGAATCATTGATTTTAAGCTAATGGACCGACGATATTGGATTTGCTAACATTTCATTATGTCTTTGGCAGGCTTTTTATTGTAAATTGACCGATAGAGTCCATTATCATGTGTATGTGTACATGTTTGGGTGATAAATAAAAGAGAGTTAAAGCAGCTTCAGCATCTATTCATGTGTTTGGGTGCTTGACTGTATAACTGTCCTGTGCTCTGGAATATTTCTACGTTTAGAGGATCTTACAGCGAGCTTGGCCAGAGACATGAAGCCCGTGAGATTGTTCCACACGCGGCTGATGTCCTTCAGCAGCTGCTGCAGCTTCTCGGAGCACACGGCCGTCGCCTTGATGCCCAGCTCCACGCGCCTGGTGACGCGATACACTTCCACCACGCCTGTTGACAGAAAAATACACAAGCACACAAATCACAAAAACATGTTTTGCTGCTCTTTTTGTTCCATTTTCAGGAAGGCACAGTGTCAAGTCGCTCTCTGTGACACGTTTGCCACTCACAGCTCATTAAAAGCAGAGAAGCACAATAAGGGAGCAGGACCTTGTCAGACCAGGCAGAGATAAGCCATCAACACCCGAGCTTGTTGTAATCTCGTCCTCTCTGTCCTTCAGAAGGTGTAAGGCAACACACAGGGTTCTTTAACAGCGTCTTGTTCACACTATACAACGAGTCTTGGCTTGTTTATAGTGATGTGTGTGTGTGTGCATGAGTGTGTGTGGCTTATGTTTCCTCACCCAGCAGGTACTCCATGCCCTGAGCGGACTGGATGACCTCGGTGCAGACAGAGGAGCTGCTGATGCTGTTCAGGATGTTGTTGGCTTTGGTGATGACCTTAATGTGGAAAGACAGAACCCAGCGTTATGACATATATACTGTATACATATAGACAAGTCCTGCTGAAAAACTAACCACATAGTTTGATTTACCACGGACTAATCTTTGGGCAAGAGACACTTTTTCTAGGATTGACACCATAACAATAAAACTCCCGCACACTGTCTCGATTCCTGCTGTAATATTTACTAATTAACAACATTTCAGTCTGTTTAAACATCGTGATTTAACAAATATTCCAGCAAAGGGCGAGACTTTCCTGATTTATATTCAAGTAATGTGTCACATATTCAGCTGTGCCAGAGATTTTTTTCCCCGATTTTTTAAAATCTAAATCATTAAGGTGCATTTGCAGGGAGAAAGAAAATAATTGGTCCCAAAACATAAGCAGAATATCCTCAGATTTAAAAACATTTTGGCGCCTTATGGTTATCTTAATTAGTATACTACATTTGTATTGTCACTCACTACAATTAGGTCTCGCCACGGGACAAGCTCAGAGGCAGGTCACAAACAAATACAAACCTCCAGAGCATTTTCCAGACACCTTTGCCACTCATATGCGTAACGCTCGCTCTCCTGCAAAGACGGACCACAAAATTATCTCAAATTAACACAAGGCAAACGAGAACAGAGGGAAATGTTTGCATTCTGTAGTCTTTCACAGTCCTGACTATTGAGCTGATAGCTGGTGATTGATAACATGTGGTGCCGTTAATGGCGGGCCCTCCTCACCTCCACCTCCCCAGTCAGGTCCTTGTACTTGTCTCTGATGACAGGCAGGGCGGGCTTCTCGCTCAGGGTGTTGGATCGGTCTCTGAAGGGCTGCTCTGGAGCCGGAGACGGGGGCGAACGCCCAATCTCCTTGTCGCCCAAACTGTGACTGCGTTTGTGGGACCCTGAGGCAAAGACAGCGGAGAAGAGGGAGACGAGTTATGTTCGTGAGAACAAAACCCACAAACTTTGTTTTTCTTTTTCTTTATCAGTTCAGCAACCCATGGCAATGACTAATTTCGAGATATGCACCTGTTTGTTTGCAATCATTATAGTTCCATTCGGTTGTGGCAAATTCCTCCCGAACAAGGACAGCATGAGTAAATACTTAATTTGTGACAAACAATAATTACGTACAAAACAGAAGCACAAATATGCAGGTATGAATTATTCATAGAGACTCACAGACGGACAAATCCTGGCAGGGTACCACAACAAACATAGGCTAGTCCAGTGGGGCTGGCAGATAGTGCATGTGTGCATGTGTGTATGTGAGAGAGAGAGAGAGAGTTGTCAAGACGCAGGTAATTTATCCCCCACCCCTCCCCAAACTCCTCCACCACCCGCAGAGACATGCGTCATCCTCCACACAACCCAGGGGCTCCACCATGATCAGATTACTGTTCCACTGAGTGAAGAGGAGAAAGTATAGCTCCCTTTCTCACACACATTAAAACCAGCACAGGGAGATAAATCTATTGGGCAAATGGGATTTTATCACAGTGCAGGAAGCGCTGATAAATTATTCTTGGAACATGACACCAGCCAACAGCAGTTAAACAAACGTACAGCCTTTTGGTGGACACGGTTAATTTGTGCTCATGGATTTTCTTTGGCCTCTGCTAATCCATCTCACCAGTCACTGCCATTAGAGCAGGGCTGTCATCTCAACACTGCCATCTAATGTCTGACAGCTATATTACAGATCTGACGGGCCTAACATGTGGGGCTGGGGTGAGAGAGTAATGACTGGTTTCAGTATCAATTTAACTGCCGCTTTTCTAGATGAGTTGATTGTTTGGATTAAAAAACGTCAAAGAGTAACTGCAAAGAAAAAGTTCCCAGAACCCATGGGGACGATAAATGAATGATTGTAACATGTTGTTATATCGCACGTAGTAGGTCAAACATGATGACTCACCTTGAACAGACAAGTCAAAGGTTGCCAGTTCGTTCTTAATCATCTCCTCACTGGACTTGACTTTGGTCTGAGCGCTGGCTTTGAGGAAGTCAGACTTGCCAAACTTAGGCTTGTCCGCCTGGAAAGCTGCAAACTCATCGGAGGCCTCACTTTGGTTTCCCTCGGAGCCGGCCTCAGTGGTGGCGGCGGGCGAGTCAGACTTTTCAGAAACAGTACTGGCAAAGTCCCCAAAGTCATCCTCGTCATCGACACCTCCCTGGTCACCGGAGCCAAAATCAGCAAAGGCTTCAAACTTGTCATCTGTGGAGGAGCTGTCCTCGGCGGGGAAGGAGGTCGGGATCTTTGCTACGGAGCTGCTTGTGGTGTTTTCGGTGCTTCCAAAGGTCAGGTCCTTCCTCTGTGCTGGAGCTAAAGATGGAAGGGAAGTTCCTTCAAAGCCCTGCGGCTTTCTGACCTCACCGGGCAGACAGTCCTCCCGGTCTGACCAGTCATAGCTGGCCAGAGTGCTGAGGGCCGACGTCCCAAAGGGGTCAAATTTGTCGTCTCCTTCTGAAATGACAACACAGACATACCGGTGGTTCCTAGAAATAGCATAGAGGCTGTGACGATAAAAGGTAGATTAATGAGCCTGGATGAGGGACTGAGATATCTGTTAGATTATAACTATGTCACTTATCTACGGTTTAGTGACATCATTTTTAAATAAGTTATTAATAAGTCTTATATTTCCTCATGTACCTCTAGTGGTGTGTTGCCCTGCAGACAGATTTTGATATATCTGTCTGACATTTCTGCCTCCACCCAATACAATGTAAGTCAATGGAATTTAGTTTTTCGTTGAAATGTCATTTTTCAATCCTGTAAGAACCACAAATGAAAGTTCATTCACCTCCAATGTACTGGGATGGAGTACAGATATCCCAAAACATGTGCAGATAAAACCTAAACTACAACATTACCAATACAGGTTGTTTTGTTTTATAACTGACGCTCTAACTGTGCTGGCATCTTGTGTCGCATGACCTACGCTGCGTAGTCAATAGTGGCAAGAATGAGATGTTTTGTGTAAAGACCCTCTTCCAATACTTTGCAATTTCAAAGATGTGAAAACAAATTCTGCAATACACAGGCAATCACATACACCGTAATTCAGCATATGTGTGATGCTGACTTCATTATTATACTAGCGCCTGACTAATTGTCGTCGTTGTAACAGTAATATATGGTCTCTCACCTACACATTTTGAGAGTTGTGTTTAATAAATGATATGCAGAGGGTAAACAAGTTGTATTGATGTCTGAGCTGAATCATGTTTATGAGAAACACAAACAATACTAACACTGCTTTTCTGTAGTGGACATATCCCTCTGAAAAACACTTGCTGTTCTTATTTGTGACAAACAGCTTTCATAACAATAATCAGAGTGGATCTCTTTATACTAAATGCAACCTGAAGGATTTGTCTCAAGGCTTAAACAACATCAATAAAATAAATGTCCTGTCACTACATCTGCTCTGTTTCTTACACTGTGCTGTGTTGACAAAACACAGTTCTGTGAGTTTATGACTAATACTCACTGACACAGCTTGCACACATTTGTTACCACGTAAGATCACACACACACACACACACACACACACACACACACACACACACACACACACACACACACACACACACACACACACACACACACACACACACACACACACACACACACACACACACACACACACACACACACACACATTGTTGAACCCTTCCTATTTTGCATGACAGAACCCCTCGGATACAAAAAGCAATTTGTGAAATTGACAAGGACCTAGTGGTGTAAGCTTTGTGTCATTAGATCACGTTGCGGCTTCTCAAGAAAGGAAAGGAGAAAAATAAGACGGTACGCATTTCAGCAATACCAACAGTAATATTTATTACGACAACATGAGTAGAGAGAAAGGTCACAAAGTAGTGTGAAAGAGGTCTATCATTACAAGAGGTTTGTCAAACTAACACTTGTAAAATTAGATTCCAGTCATTTAGTATACAAGGGCATGCAGAGTCAGGAGAAAAAGGAAGAAAAACAAACAGCGAGAAGGTAAAACAAAGATAATCCGAGGATATAGAAGCAGGAACCAGAATGAGAAGGCACATTCACAGACTAAAATCAGTATTTCTGGGGAGATGACAAACTTTGTTTTACCATTAGGATGTAAAGCAACAGGTGTTTTGGAAAAGATACGAGTACAGAACACTTGAAAAGCCAGGTTGAAAGGATAATTCAAGCTCAAGTCAGGAAGCATTAACCCTTTGAGGACCTGAGGGGGAAAATCAATGCTTGTTTGGAAAGGTTGTGTACAAACTGCACTTTAGGAGCAGAGAGGACATTAAAAGCCACAATTTAAGAGGCTTATACGTTTACAATTATGAGATAAGATTTTAGTACTGGTGTTTATTCTAATAGTCAAATAAGAGGATATGATCACAATGGTTGCATTAATCTGCATGTAAAACATGACGTGATCTTGTTCAAGCACTCAAAGGGTTACAGAAAACAAAGAGGGCCATCCTTTAACCTGACATCCCAGAAAGGGCTTTAATTACATCCAATCACAGATGCAGAAACAGATTTAAAGAGACAGTATCCTTTTTCTCTTGCGACAGTGATTGTTTGTCAAAGCAGGCTAATGTGCACAAACTCTTTAAGATCCCCTAAATAATAGAACATCATTATTACTCAAGACAACAATGTTTAGTTTGGAATGTTAACCTAAAATATTGTAATCTTACTAAATACTGTAGGCTACATTTAATTGACATAGTTGGCAAATCACAACAAGATCAAGGAGTCTTTCATAATAAGAGCTCATATTCCTGTAATAAAAATACACTATTAAATCTGTATACATTTTTTTCCTTTGATAAAAACAACTTGCAATACTGTTATGCATAAAATGGTATCTTGTATTATGTTCTTGTCAATTTCACAAATTGAAAAGGCAGGCACACTGCAGCAAAAAGCAAGGCAGGAAGGGTAATACTAACGTCATTATGTTCTCAGAGAGCCAGACCGTAGAGCCACACATGATAATTCATGCTGCAATATCACAGATAACGGTAAAAAGAATAAATAAATAAATAAAAACCAGGACATCTCAAAAGAAATACTGTCTCTTTAAGATTAGGTACATGTCCAGCAACACAGTGCAAAGCATAATGAGGTGCTCGGCCTGCTACACTTTAACAACAAGTTAGTCCCAGAGCTCTCAGAGAACAGGAACATCAGATAAATAAGGGAAAAGGGGGAAAGGTGGAGCAGCTGGTACAGTAGTGTAAAAGCTTCTTGGGAATGTATCGATGTTAAACTGGGCACTGTTATCAGCAGTAGCAGAAAAGCCTTCAAAAAGGTTTAAAAAATGAAAAACACAAATGTTTTTGCGTTGCAAGGCTTTCACCTGACAACGGTTACATGCCATCGGGTTAAATAAAGAATTGATCTTGAATGTTTTTCGTGTAACATGATCCATGACATGGAAGATGATATGCTCGATGAATAAATGATGAACACTGGAGAGAGAGGGAGAGCTGACATGAACATAACCTGGTTATTACCGAAACTGGGTTGAATTCTTTTCAATAATAATAAACAACAATTTTTAAACTTCAACTCAACTTTCATGGATGTGAGGTAGGGTAGATACAGCTGACTCACTATTATGGAAACATCTGATAATTAGAGGGCCATTTGATCCAAATAATACTGCATGGTAAGTCTAAAGTACTGGCAGGGTAATACAATAGTTCAGACTCTCTGGCCTGAAAATTGCATCCAGCTGTTTTTGTGACAAAATAAAATTCATAATAGCTTGTTTCCTGTTTCCTATTTAATCACACAGTTTATTTTCAGATAATCCAAATTATATTACGCACCTGGCACAAACCAAAGCAACAACAGTTATAAAGTTGAACGATGGTTTACAGACAATGCCTTTGGTAATCTGCAGCCAAATGTGCGAAACCTGTGATTAGAATAAACAAGAGGATCGTCACCGTAACAACCTCTTGTACTCATTTGTATTCAATACCTCTCTGTTTGCGTTGCACGACACGTCAACAACTCACACACACGCAGAGTTCGGCCTGTGGAGACGACAGGTACACTGAGGGGAAGCGCGATGTCTGTCGCTGCAGCGCGGACACAACAAACAGGGAGCTTATCCGAGTCACACAGACAGCAGACAGGGACCTCGTGTATGAACTACGACTGCCAACACAACACAACCAGGCACTCATCATTTGTAAATAATAAGAGATATGAGCCAGGACCTCTCTCTGGCATTACAATTAAAATATATGCATGGAGGGAAGGAGGAGGTATGGATAAGAGGAAGGAACTAAAGATTCAAATAAATACATAAATAAATATATAAATAAATTAGATGAATGATGAAATGTAGAATGAAAGATATGACGTGTCTAATCTGATATGTTATTCATGTAGTGTTACGTCTGTCTTCAGTATTTGAGCATATTTAATTCAATTAGGACCTCATTACTTTGTCCTCCTGTTTGGTTGTCACAAGTGGGCACTGAGGAGGAGGAGAGGCCACTGCTGACCGTGGAATTAACACTATGTGTGACTGGATAGGGCCTCACCAGAGCAATCGCACTAGTTCCTCACCTGTAGCGGGGGGCTGGTGGGCCGAGAGACCTGGCAAATCCAGAGAGCTGTCCGACATCACATGTTTCAGGTCTCCGCCCATGTCCGAGAGCTTCATGTCCAGCTGCACTGAGAGTGCGTCCTCGGAGTCGTCCTTTCCTACGCTGCTGCCCCCGATGGACGGGAGGTCGAGGGACTTGACAGAGGCAGAGTCCTCTTTGGCCTGTTTGAAA